>NW_004797695.1:720677-723497 GCF_000002075.1 Aplysia californica
GACACACACACACACACACACACACACACACACACCTTGTTATATTACCAGCCCCACTTACTGCCAGGTTTTGCCAGTGTACAAAAATGAACGGCTATTTTATAAATATAGTATTTGTACCTTAACACCGTCATCCGCCAAATAAGTTGTGCTGTCTTTATCAAACTAATGTAAATTTGCCCCGCTGTACCGCCAGCAAATTGGCTGGCAGAGGTAGGCCTCCACTCTACGCACGGCACCCACACAGTGGCTGCTTCATGATCTCTTTCCCACATACATCTCAGCGAGCTCGGCCTATTTCTAACGCTTGTTGATTTTCTCCTGATTTGTGTTGATTTTAAAAATGCTAATAATACTATAATTTTAGGGCTTTGGCTAATATTAATTTTTTAAATGATTGGAATGACATTTTTAAGTCGCCTGAAGATCCTTCAAAGGAACTCGGACTGCCAGCAAAATATCTGGCATCGCCCAATGACCTAAAGGCTGGCGGGTGCCAGTAAGTCTTGTATTGTGAGGACTTAAGATAAAAACCTACAGGATAGGTTTAGGCAGCACGAGGATTGATGAGTACAATGTATTGGGTAAAAAAATCTTGTCAGGCTACAGGGCCCTTGACATGATGTATAGCCTAGCTTCTGATCCTAGCTTTTTTCAGTTTTGATGTTACTTAATTAAAGTTCAGCTGGAGCTGTATATGTAATTAGTTGCTACTTATATTTTTTAGCTGCGCATGCAATTGTGCAAGATAGATCTATACCAGATGAGGCCAGACTGGCCACCGTTTGTCTCTTGTCTCTACCAATATACCACTAGTCAAGATTATAATCGGTGCTATCCCGTTTTACCGTCAGTCGTGCTGTACCGCCAACTTTATGGTCGCCCCAAAGTAGGCGGTATAACGAGGTTTGAAGAATTTGTTTCATTTGGCTTGACCACAATATTACAGCCGTTTGAAAGTGTCCGCTTTATCTAGGGACATACTGTAGATCTACAATAATACATGTTAACAGTTCGTCCAATTTGTTTCATTTGGCTTGACCACAATATTACAGCCGTTTGAAAGTGTCCGCTTTATCTAGGGACATACTGTAGATCTACAATAATACATGTTAACAGTTCGTCCATCATAAACTGATGATGACCTTTAACACCCAAAGAGGACGAGAAGTTGAAGACCTTGCTAGAGCAAAGTGAAGGGGGTACATGTAATAGCCTACATTTGTATTGGCAAGCAACAAGCTATGACCACAAACGCCAAAACTCGCCGCAGATAGCAGCACATTTCCCTTTCCTTAACGGTGTCCTTATCTGCCGAAACATAATATCGTTAGTTGGGTAAACCGTATGACTTTCAACACACCACACACACTCGTGACTTTCAAGTATTATTCTTATTTTTTTGTAGACTTGTCCACGAACAGCACGTGTGATCTGCTGGGCCAATGTCTATTTCAGGATTTGACTGCCTTGATTTTCTTGCTTTTCTGGCTGCCCCTGCTTTTCAATCTCTGTTTTTCTCAGAAAATTTGCTGCCACATGTCACAGCTTTGCCACTGTGATCGGCCACGACAGAGGGTTTCCCATTCATCCACGATCTTTCAGATAGTCTAGCACTTAGCACGCACATAGCGAACGCGTACAGGGCGATCCGATTTTCAGATCCCGAATTTTTTCTTCCTCGTGCACAGAACTAAAAAGATTTACGCATCCCGCCCATTTCACTGTGTGGTGAACTGAATACATGTTCACATCCACCCACCCATCGTCCTTCTGCACACACACACGCTCACACATACACACACACACACACACACACACATACACACACGTGCTCGTGCGCGCGCACACACACACGCACACGTACACACACATACAAACACACATATATTTATACATTAGATTTAGATCTATATATCACGGAATGTCAGTTGACTGTCGAAGGATCTTTCAGTCTGCCGCCCTTAGTCAGAGCTAAGAGTGGTAGAGCCAAACACGGAAGAGCAATGTCAGTTTTATGAGCATTAAAACTACACAGCACTTCTTTTTCTGTTACTAATAACTAATGCTTAAAAGTTAATTGGTGCTTGTGCTGTATGGGTATCTTAAGAGACTGGATAGAATAATATTATTTATCTTTAATTTAATCAATGGAGTGTTTCTGTGCCTGTAACATTTTCATTGCCGATGTTAAAACGATTCTAGTGCGGGTGGTTCGAATGTGCCACTGGTAGATTCTTCTTCTTTACTTTCCCTCTGTTGTTTCTGTCTTACTTTGCCTAGAATCTAGTACTGTACTTAAATGATCATTATTATGTCGAGTGCTTCTCTTTACTCAAACAAAGAAACCAACAAACGAATCTAAAACCAAACGCTTACTCGGCTTGCACTTAAAAGCTCGCACAGTACCGTAACGCGACATTTGCAGATATCCTGCTTCTACTTCCTGGTTTATTCTGCCCCCCCCCCCTCCTCCTCCCCGCCGCTAGGTCTCAAGGGTTCGTAAACAGTGTTTATCTAACGCGCAACAGAGTTCCTGCATTGCGGTTGACCTTTGTGTGTGTCAAGTCCCGTGTCTTTCAGATAATCACATTGCATTTAAAAAAAAAGACGTTATTATTTTATTTTTAAAAAATTAATTTTAAAAAGAAATAATAACTCAACACTGATTTGGTTCCGAGCGTCCCCGTTTCTGAAGTAGGGTACATTTTTTAAATATTTTAGTTTTAGACAAGGTCAGCACAAATCTTTTTCAACTTTCAACTGACGACGTATCTATCGGTCTTCCTTTTATTCGAGAGGACCGGTACAGTAACAGGG
>NW_004797695.1:724817-731104 GCF_000002075.1 Aplysia californica
GTCTCTCTCTCTCTCTCTCTCTCTCTCGCTCGCTTGCGGTTCCACCCCGTTATCACTATCACTACTATCAGTGTGCGTGCGAGCTTCGCTGTTCCCAGTACCATGTGACTATGAGTGGTGTCATTCCTACAGCTGCAGATGCCATAGACGATCCCAGTTCACACTGATACTACTCGTGATACAGTGATAGATCTACTGTGAACACCTTCTTTCAGGTATGTTCTTTGTGATTCCGTTCTCTTGAGTTTACAGTGGCAGTCTAAAGTGCATATATTGATGACTAGATCTATAAACAAATACGAACAACGATCAAGTATTGATCTTATTACTATTTCCCTGTCAGTTGTTTGGGGAGGGGGGCGAATAGCCCAGTCCTGACATCTGCTTCAGTTTGCTTTGTTATGTTTCTGTGGTTTATGAGACCAGCACAGCATTTTTTAATGCAACAACCCGCACTTTTTTTCCATAAACCAAGGTGATATGTTAATTAAACGCCCCTTTAACAATAAATCATTACTGTGCTCAATACAACGACGTGTTAACGTGTACGCTTTTTGTCAGGCGAGTCAATGTGATTCAGTAGGCCTACTGTTGAGTTCATCATGTGGCAATCCAGAGCGCATATGACTATTATGAGAATGGCAGCCAGGCATTGGTTTTATTACTACTATGATTTCCTTTCCTGTTTACCGCTACTTAGACTTTTAAAAAAAATGAAAATGCTGTTGGTGAGGAAGTGGAGAATAACACCGCCCCCACACCTGCTCCAGTTTGTTTTATCGTGTTCCGACCTGGAGACGACGAAAAATTATTTGAAAATGTTATTTACTAAAAATACATGTACAAGTAGGTGTGAAACCATAATATCCAAGTCTACTGTAATATATATATATATAAATTTTTAAAATTTTATTTGTATTGATTTGCAACAACGATGATGATAGTGGTGATGCTGATGTGATGGCTGATGATGTTGATGATGATGGTGATGATGATGATGATGATGATGATGGTGATGATGATGATGATGATGAGGATGATGAGGATGATGATGATGATGATGATGATGATGAGAATGGTGGTGGTGATGATGATGATGATGTATGGCATTGTATGATATGGCATGGTGTCTTGTGGTACGATGTGGTAGGCCTAGCCTGTCAACGGACACTTCCATAATTATCGAAACAGTACAGACAGTAATGATGAATGCACCGGTATGAATGATACATGTACATGTAATTACTTAAAGCAATACTGAAAATACGTATAATACAGCTATACGGGGAAGCCGTGCTTTTTCAAAGTGCCTTTGGCGCATCACAAAGTATGTATATTTTTGCAAGGGTTAACTGATATCTTGGGGATCTTCCATCGTCACATCTTTATCATGAACACAAGTAGCTCTTGTTTGATATTGTGTGAGGGCAAATAGCTCTTGACAGAAGATAACATAAGAAAAAAAACCAACAAAAAAAAACCCCAAAGACCAAAACAAACCAAAAAAAAAGAAGAAGGAAGAAAAGGAAATAATGTGTGTTTTTTTTTATCTCTTAGAAACCGGCATGTCCATTGCCAAGATACCGTGCTGTGCTATTGCTCTTTCTTGCTTTCCTCATTCATCATAAATGTCTGCTTGCCTGTACTACAAGTTATTTACTGCATCTTCATAATATTTCAAATCTTCTTTCTTTTCTGATGGTGTTGGTGGGTGATACAAGATTATAGCTTTGAAACCTGTCTTTTTCATAGTGAAAATGCTCACACTAACATATATATATATATGAATACACATGTATAGTAGCCTATATTCAGTTTTCAAATATTCTTCCAACAACAAAACAGGGACCAGGCCTCCGACTTGTAAGACGTAATGTATAATGTACAGCACATGTACACCATGGTACGCTGCAAACATTTGTAGGTGCAGACTTTGCAGATTCTACTTGAAGGGAACATGCGGGAGTGCTGTGGGTCATCATACCTTTACATTGTGGTGATCGGTGACACGACGCGATCAATTTAAACACAATTAGTCATTAACAATACATGTACCAGAATTGTAGAATACATTATAGGCTTACTTTCATGTTTTGAAGCTACGTTTATGGCGCCATCCGGCCCACCGGCTTGACTAAATTCATGCACTGACCAAAGTTGTCTCGTGTTTAATATAGTGTGAGGCAGCGTGCCTGTTCCCTCACTGAGACAGTTTTTTCAAGGCACCCCTAACACAGACTTTTTACGTAGCTGTGTATGTGTCAGTAGTAGTTGGGAATCTAGTATTTTCAAGTGACGCCTGGTTTTGTTTGGGAGGGGGGTGGTGCAATATGGTATGGGGTTATATCATCATTGAGCAATGTATAAAAGGTTGAACACACCTTTCAATATTGAAAGACCTCGAAGTGAGAAGTCCAATTATTCTTATGTAGATCAAGGGGAAGGCCAAGTAGAACCTGGAGTAGAATCACAGAGCTGAATGGTGTACAGGAAAGTGGGAAGGCATGGAATCATAAACATCAAGAGGCTAGCCCAAGATAGGAAAAGGTGGAACATATTTGTTCGTGGCCTATACCATGATGAAGGGTGAGAAGGGCAATGATGATGGTGATTCTTTTGTAGGAGCAAGCCAGCTGGACGAAAAGACTTGAAAAAAACCTCCCTAAACAGCCAAATAAGGCTAAGACTGCCCTCGTAAGCTGGGAACTCGACAAATTAACAATAAAATAATAAATAGTATTTGTTGTTTAGCACATGTACCCGCTCAAAAGCAAGTTCTATGCGCTTAATTGCAATCTATATTACATGTATTACCCCAGCAGGCCCTAGAACACCCAGAAACACTCTTGACTTCTCGTGAAGCATGATACAGCACAAGCAGCCGATTTAAGCGCTCAAATAGTCTACTATGAAAATGTTCCTTCGCTGTCTATAGCCGGGTACCCATTCTCATTTCGGCGAAGTGAGGACATTTTGTGTAAAGTGCCTCTCTCAATCAAGTATGCAACGTCGAGCCCCTGACGGCTGGGTTCAAACTGATCACGACTAGACTCGGCGCCATCAGCACCGAAGTGCCGGGTGATAACAATAGAGCTAACAGCACACACGTGTCGGTTCGTCTACTGTCAGCCCAAATGATAACCCATCATGAAGAGAGATAGATCTATGAAGTGTCGCCTTAGTCAAGTCTCCGAGTCTGAGGCTGCAAGTTTGTTAAGGGATTTTCAGTTGGCAGTTAAAACCAAACTGTATAATATGTGTGGCATCGTGGTGAAATCAGGTGCTCGTCGAAATATAACGAAATAAAAGAAACCAACATTTTTCCTCCCGTTGGGCAACATTTGTCGACCCCCCCCCCCCTCAACACCCTTTATATTCATGTATGGATTGTACATGTATTAAAATACGTTGATCAAAGGCGCAGAACTTGTAAAATTGCAGTTTCCAATTAAGGACTCTCAAGCTTTGGAAGTTACTCTTACACTGGCGACCCACACCTCCTTACTTCAGTCACATTATATCTCTACTTCTTTTCAATATAGACATGTATTTTTTACACCAAAAGCAAGACAAATTAACATTTATTGTCAACTATTTGACGAGCGCCTGATTCCACCGCGTCGTGACGTATATATTTTTCTTGTCATGTTGATCCATGATAAACTGTACAAAGCCCCATGGGCTCATTCAAGTCACAGTTCTCATTGAAAGGCCAAAGAACTGCTTGTTGGGCATTGGAAACGAATCCCGAACTTGAAGTCCCCCCCCCCCCCTATATAGTAAAACTGATTGGACATCAAACCGATATTCCAGGTTAAAGCAACCCTTTTAAAAATAGTGTTCAGGACGCCCCTCCCCCCCCCCCCAACGCCCCTCCCAGACCCACAGCCGATGCTTTTTGCCAGCGGGCTTAGAGTTTGAATGTGGTGGAGGTGGGAGTGTGTGTGTCGGGGTAAAGGAGCGGGCACAGTCTGTGGGAGCGGGTCACCTTGACTGTTATTCACAAAGAAGTTGGGCGAAGCAAGTTATCTAGATCGTCTCCACGGAAACACTGACTGATATAGAGGGACGCAACCCCCCCCCCCCCCCCCCAATCCCTGTCGGTAATTTGATAAGTCCTGAGAATTCCATTATCTCTCACTAGGTACGGCTGGCTCTAAATATAATGCTGGGTATCAAGAGGTTATAAACAGGAACAACAATAAAATAGGCCTGCCAGTACCACAAACACAGCCACAAAAAACCACAAACTCATGCAGAGAAACACCATGCGTATTTTGTAGGGGAATTCAAGTGTCATCCAAATCCTGTTTCAAGAAGGCTATTGCGCAACGGCATATCTCTCTATCTCTCTCTCTCTCTCTCTCTCTCTCTCTCTCTCTCTCTCTCTCTCTCTCTCTCTCTCTCTCTCTCTCTCCCCCCCCCCCCCCCCAATCCTCACTCCCACACACTACCAAAGACAAACGAATGATCCCGGAATAAAATATGATAGGCCTACACATGTTGTTATTTTGGTGAGACAATGTAATTATGTTGAATGATGGTAGTTTTACAACAGCTCTTAGTTCCTGGCCATGATGAGGCTGCAGGGATCTGGCTGTATTCATATATTTTATTATAGGCCTAATGCACTTGTTTTCACTGTGCGAAAGCGACTTCGTTTTGTGCAAATTGAAATATTGATTATATATTAGAGGATAATTATGAAATTATACTAAACTCACAGAAGTGAGTGAACTCACTTAGTTGTGTTGTCAAAATTGATTCAGAAGACAGTAAAACCATCACATCATTACCATCATTATCCATTTTTATTTAATAGTATTATGTTCAAAGAAAATGTGTCAAGTTTCTTTTGGAAAAGAGTATACAATAAATAATATTTTATATAGATCTAATTACAGGTCTACCACCATTTCTCAGCAGCGCAAGCTGACAAGTTCATTGTTCAGCGAGCGCAAAGATAATTTTCCGAAAGAGCGGTCCAGCTCAACAAAGTCAAAGAGGTTATTAATCGTTTTTGGCCCAGCTTTTAACGAAATAGGCTCAGGCCTAATGTGAGAGTAATGTCCCTTGCGCCTTGCATGACTCGGACCAGCAGATCTGTTGTAGCAGTAGCCTTGGCCAAGCAGAGCAGGCCAAATAATTTATTTTGGCTTCCCCTCTTGAGCGATTGTGTTTCACAAGGCTATCCACAACACCGAACAGCTTACTGGAGTGGGACTTGAGTTGTTGTGTAGAATCTACAGACCAAGGGTGACTGTGGTAATAAAATACTAAGATATTCATGTTAATGCTGATAATTGGCATGAAGCGAGAAAGAGTTGACAAGACAGCCACTTTTTAAGTGCTGCTACTGGTAGGCTACCCTTCCAGTGGGGCTACTGACTGGGCTCAGGACTTTTATCCGTGACTGACTGATTGACTGGGTCCTGGGTGGGAGCTTTGTCTCGACCTAACCGAGGTAATATCCTAATAATACGTCAATTGACAGCTGTGCTGCGTACAGTCAGGATCTGAGTTACAAGTTCGTTCAGCTGTTGGGTTTTTTTTTTGGTAAGCTTGTTAGATCTTATGTTTCTATGGTAATGCCACTTGAGACGCAAAAACCAGCTGTTACTTTGTTGTTGTTGTAGTGTAGTTGTTGTGTGAGTGTGGTGATAAGTCTGTGTTATCTCGATCACTCCAGAAATCTAGATATCTAGACCTAGATCTAGATCTAGAATCTAATCTATATTTAGATATCTAGATCTAGATTCTAGATCTACACTAAATGCATAATCATCACTAATTTAGTCATTTTAATTTAGTGTTGTGAATAGTTTTAGATGGCTATAAACTTGAAGAATTCTAATCACAGATTTGTTATTGAAGTATGAAGTGTTGTATTAAAATTTACAAGCACTGGACTCTCTCTATCTCTCTAACTAGTAGGGTCTTTAGTTATAGTCTCTACCATTTTGTCAGTTTTAAAACTTTTAAATGTAGGCCTATCTTGTGGAAATTGAAACATTTTCCAATTTGATTCTCCCAGGTAGATCTAAATCTAGATTTATGTTTATGTATTTGATAAAGGGAGTGTATACAGACCCGGTAACCGGGAACAAAGTCACAAAGTATACAGACCCTGTAGGGGAACTCTTTTGTGGTTTTGGAGAGTTTCTGCGCCCTCTTGGCTCAGGGTAGACCTAGGTTCTTCTAGATCTAGATCTAGGCAGACAGACATAAATCTTTGATCTAGTTTCGCGGCTAGCCTAGATCTAGATCTAAATGAAGATTGCGGCTGT
>NW_004797695.1:731660-734089 GCF_000002075.1 Aplysia californica
GCTGAAACTTCCCGAAATCACAAAAGAGTTCCCCTACCGGGTCTGTATACTTCGTGACTTTGTTCCCGGTTACCGGGTCTGTATACACTTCGTTTGATAAATTATGGTGAGATGCAGTGGACCTCTTTACTTCCTTACACCCTATAGATGTCTATTGAAAACTTAGGCCTATCGTGGTAATGGGTCTTTTTCAGAACTTTTGGACCAGAAAGCTCTTGATTTTTATGTTTACCTTTTTTCAGCCTTGTTTCTTCCAGTGGAGCAAGATCATGGATGTTAAGGAATTTGGGTCTCTTTCTATGAAGAGACTCATCCAACTGTGCCTTTGTGTATGCTGTGGTTTGCAGGTTTTTGGAGCACCACCTCCCACCCTGAAACTTGTTAGTGTGGTATGTGTAAATTTCTTTTATGTTTGGGAGGTCCTTCAAGCATAAAAGGTGGGTGGTTGGTGGGTGCTCTGGTGTGGTTTGCTCTTCCTTTCCTATCAAACATCTATCGTCCTTATAATCTCCCATTCTTCTTTTTTAATGTTGTTACTTCTCTTGTAACACCTCTTATCTTCTGGCGCTCATATATGACCTTATGCAGTTGCGAGCGCCGTAAAACCTCTACTAAAACTAAAAGCATAAAAGGACCCTTATGACTTATGATAACTCAACTGACCACTGCTGTCTTATTTGACCTCAAAAGCCTTTCTTTTATATTCCTTAGGAAAGGAGTCTAGGGTTGACATAAGATTTAGGTAAAAAAAACCCATTGAAGACGTGCAGAGTAGTAGGACATATATAGATCTACATGGTCTTGTGTACCGATTTTTCTGTCCTGAATTTTGTGTGTCATCAAACAAGCACTCTACCTATTTCATGACTTAGTCTATCAAACATTGAGTTGAGTAAATGTTGACGTTTAGTGAGCTCCTTAAAAGAATGCAAGGATTTTAGATTTTAATTTGACAATGACTTTATTGATTTCAAGAAATTCTCCATACATGTGTTACAATGTGGTGGAGTTGGCGCTCATCAATTTTTGGGCACATGGAGTTATTAGTATCATCTTAAAACATGTTCACTTATCTTGCTTTTGAAGCGCTTGCAACTGCATAACAAGGTCATATGAGAGCACAGGATACATTTAACATTTTTGGTTGGTAGGAAATTTTGAATTTTGCTTGGGTGGTGGCTGAAGCCTACTGTTATCAATTTTGACCCCCAAGGGATCTTTAACGTGTGCAACTTGCACACGGGACCTCTGAGATCTTTCGCCCTTATCCAAGAAGACTAGGTGTTTGATCTTACCTCATAAGATCAGGGGTGTGGCTGAAAGACAACAGTAAGAAGGAGTCAAGGAGTAGCAGCAGAAAGGCTGCAGAAAGCGTCAGGAGCCCAGAGGAGGTGAGGGACAAAGGGGGTGGGGGCAGAAAGTGGAGACGAAAGCAGATGACAAAACATTGATAGAGAGCAGGAAAAGAAGTGAAAGGAGAACATTTTAGAGAATTCAGTTGCTGTCCGGTTTAAAACCGGGCTCCTGTTGAATGAGAGGTGAACACCGTAACCTCTCGACCACGAGAGTCCCCTCTACACATATTTCATAAATAGAAGTCGAGATATTTGCGATTGAAGGAGGTGAAAGTCACCATGGGGCAGAGGAAAGATTAGCAAAAAATATTATCTATAGTTTGGTTACATCCAAAGCTTAAGTGTGTCTCTGTGCTGCAAAATTCAGATTTAGGCGTTTGATACAGTAAGAACAAAAAGCAATTGTAGTTACTGTTCTTCTTACGGCGACAGGCAATCAGGAATTTTCTTTCACTCTCTGTGAAGGAATGGGTTTTCTGTAGAATCTTATTTAGGATCGATGAAAGGCAAGCAATACATACTTTGATCCTAGTGTATGTTGAATGTTTATGATACCCTAACTTTTCTCATAGTTAAGATTTCAGAGTGAAATTTACTTTATTTCTTTTCTTTATTTGATTCATACAGTTATACCGCCATGGTGACCGCAGTCCTGCTTACATCTACCCAAAGGACATACACCAAGTTCCAGGCTCTTGGCCAGATGGTTTGGGTTGGCTGTCCAATGTAAGATCTCTAACAAATCTATATTTGAGCCTCAGTATTCTGAATGTCTTAAAAAAATCTTTTGATCTTTAAGAAGTTTTTTTTGTTTTATACATACTTCAGTTATTATAACTATTATTATGAAATATCAATTTTGCTGACTCCAGTCAACAGTAAAACCAAATAATGAAGATAATAGAGTTGGAATGAAGGGAATGAGGACTCCAGAGAAAGAAAGTTTGAATATTAGACTTAAAACCATGTTAGGAATCCTGTGGTGTTTGTCTCTCTCTCTTTCTCTCTCTTTCTCTCTCCCTCTCTCTCTCTCTCTCTCTCTTTCTCTCTCTCTCTCTCTCTCTCTCTCTCTCT
>NW_004797695.1:734290-737758 GCF_000002075.1 Aplysia californica
TGTCTGTCTGTCTGTCTGTCTGTCTGTCTGTCTGTCTGTCTGTCTGTCTGTCTGTACCTATCTCTCTATATGTATCCTAATGTACTCTCTGTTTGTGTAGGCTGTGATGGGTCATAGGAATGTCGTAATACTTCAAATTGTAGGCTTGTCCGGTACTGGAATTATCTTCTTGTAAATTTGGAAATTTGTCAGTTAACACCCTAGTTTTTAGGAATTATAAGTTAGAAATCTTCCTCCTGTGTTTCTTTCTGAAGTTTTTGCTTCCACTGGTGCTGAAAGTAGTGAGAGTAGATACCAAGCAGTGTAAAACAGTTTTTCTCTTGCTACTTTTCTCTCATCGGAGAGAAGCTACAATACCTCTTTTCAATACCTCTTAGTGTGTTGAACTTCCTACCATCATGGTTATCGTTTGATTCAGAAATTGTTAATGACTTTTATTTTTCTAGCACATGGATGGATACTGATACTGGTTTGGCAGTTGTTTTTGTTAAATCTTCTCTTGCTGGGTTCTAATGCTTTGTTATCATAAACATGTTAAAGTGCCTCTCCTTAATAGAAATTGTAGTACATCTCCCCCATATTTCATCATTCTGCAAATGTTTTAGTGAATTTATATTTATTTTGTATCAGATAGGAAAACAACAACAGTATGAGTTAGGCCAGTTCATTGCTGAGCGATACAGTGGATTTCTGAACACATCATACTATCATCGCGATCAGGTAAGCTATGCTAATCTGAAAATAATTGTCAGGTAAATTATGTATTTTGTGCTAATGAATAGGAATGTAGTTTACTTGACTTTGTTTGGCATAGGGGGTGTAAATTTATTGAGACATTTGGTTTTGGAATAAAATCTTTTATATATAGCAAGTAGTAGCCGATTCTTATCTTTTGAGATAAATTGTGAATCATTTTAATCCTTTAGTTAAAATTTTCCCGGACAGACAAAAATCTCATATATTTTGTGATGATTTTCCCTGCATTCAATGAATTTGGACAACAATATGTTTAGACCGATGTTGTCATTGAAGTTCAATGCCCTGTTAAATGCTGCATAGGTCATATTGAAGGCTGAACACTTACTTCTCCTTTACGAGCCGGGCCAAGAAGAAATGTACCAGAAAGGATGGGAACATGTTTTGGACTCCTCTTAGTTCTGAACTTTGGGAAATTGAAGAATGATACTGTGTGTGTGTATGTGGGAGCCTATCCTTCCGAATTGTTTGGAGCCCCGGAGAATGTGCTCTTCGCCAGGGCCGCTACCTCTCTTGGTTAGTGAGTGAGGCAGTCTAACCTCCCAAAAAGATGCCAGTGCTGGACCTCCTTGAGGGGGGGGGGCATCTCTGCAGCCAGTGCTCCAAATCTTGGGGCTCCTCACTTCACAGTGGACAGATTAGATTCGATGTGTTGTCGATTCTATATTTGTAGGCCCACAGCCCAGAGAAGTAACCAGTCCTGATATTTGCCAGTAGTGACTGGTCTCTGCGGGACCTAATTTGCGCATCCCATTTTGTGGATATTGCCCCGTATACTTTCTTCGTCTGTGTGTGAGATATCGGAGGGTCTTTGGTGGTCAGTTTTATCTGGGCACACTCACTTCCATACATGCGATTTGCGGCCTGGGTCGCACTGTTGCCTGTTTGGCAGTACTGTCAGCGAGGTCATTGCCGAGGATCTCGCAGTGACCTGAGATCCACTGGATCTTGGGTTGAAGTGTTGTATTATTTTTGCGTAGTCGCCTTTGGTAGAGGGATGGTGATGTTTTCATGAGTGCCATGCATTGCGATTGACTGTCAGTGAAGATGGCGACTGAGTTGGATGCATCACTCTGTTGATTGATCCTGTCTATGGCCATTTCCAAGGCTCTCCTGTTACTGTTGCTGCTTTTGCAAAGAGTTTTTATTGAAATCATATAAGTTCACCTGCAAAGAAGTGTGAATCGGAAGTCCTGGGACTTTCCGGGATTGTGGTTTTGTTTATGTATTTGTTAGGCCAAAGGGCTTGAACTCAGATGGCTACTGGATCGGAAAAGTAGTCTTTGTACATTGGTGCCTTTTTAATCTTGCAGCTTATTATAATTATAGTCCAATTTTAGTTGCTAACAAGATGACTAAAAGTTATATTTTGATACACTTTTAATTTTTTTTTTGCTGGCTCATCATTAAATAGGCTGAACCAATCTCTATCTGAAAAGTTAAATTCAATGGAGTAGCACAGCGTAACTGTATGCGGCACTCTAGATTACCTTTGGTAATATGCGCATACATAAATGCACTGAACTTTATTGCACTCTAGTTGAACACATTGTATGATTAAAACAGTGTGACAGGAGATGCTTACTGTTAGATTTTGAATGTGTCTTAAAATTGAGATGATGTAGCATCAAACTTTTCATCACATTGAAATGGACTTTTGATGACTGATTCAAAAATGCAGTTTCAGCTACTTCAGTGACATTTTAACTAGCTGCACGTCTTTGTGTTGACTATTCTTTCAATTTTTCAGTGCCATGCTATTGACATAATATAAGTATCTTTTGAATGTAGACTACCCTGGCTAGTGTTGTGGAAATGTTGCATTTACTTTTATTTAGGGGATGCAGCTTTTATTGGATTCATAAAACTGCAGATTTTCATGATAGAAGAAAGAATTCCTATTTTGAAAAAAAAAAAAAAAATTCAAAGTTTTGAAAGCAAAACCTCAGACTGCAAAAAAGCTAGTGCCTCATCATCATCATTCAGTGCCAGATTTGCAACAGATATCAGTGATCATGGTTCTCAATTCATTCCTTTGCTCGAATGCTCTTAAAAAAAGCTACGTTTCCCTGATCTTTCCTTGTCACCCACTTGTTCAGGTTCCCCAAGTAGGTTGCTCTGGGCCTTCTCCTGTCTCACTTGCCCTCAATCTTGCCAGTGAGAGCTAGATGTTCAAGACCCTAATATCTATTCAGGTGGCCTAAAAACTACATTTTTCGTTTCCTAATGGTTTTTAACAGTGAGCGTCCCACGAGGGCTTCATCAAGCACTACGTCATTTGATTTTTATTCCTTCCACGATACTCTTACCAGTCTCCTAAGAAACCACATTTCTGTTGCTTCTATTTTATTTAGTTTAATGCCTAGTTCAGCCTATATTTATGCATCGTTGTGGGGTTCGTTTGTTAAAATCCTGTACATTATCCAATTTTTCACCATTGTGTAAACTATAGGCCTTGCGAGAGGAAGTTCAAGTAGGGGTGATGGTCAAAGTTCTCAAAAGGAATCAGACATCCTGCAACTCCTCCCCCTCCTCATCCTCCTCCTCCTCTGCTTCTTCTTCTTCTCTGCAGTAAATGACAGTTATTGTGTCGATATATTTCTCTTTGCTCAAACAAGCATTTTCACTCTTTCTCTTTCTACTCACTCTTACTCCCTCCCTCTCTCCTTCTTTCCTCTCTCTTTCTCTATCTCTCTCTCTCTCTCTCTCTCT
>NW_004797695.1:738229-747278 GCF_000002075.1 Aplysia californica
TCTATCTATCTATCTATCTATCTATCTATCTATCTATCTATCTATCTATCTATCTGTCTATCTGTCTATCTATCTATCTGTATAACAAAACAAGGTAAATGCCTGTTGTTGATAGAATGTTGAACGCAAGCTTCTCAGCCAGTTCTGTTCTCAGCAGTGGACAGAAAATTAAATGGTAACCTGACTGAATTTTGTGGCAAAGTTGGAATACAGATTTGCTGTATAAGCATGAAAATGTTGATGATTGTGAAAGTTGTTTGTGCCCAGGTGCCTGCAAAGTTATAAGTTGCCTGCAAAGTTATAAGTTGCCTGCAAAGTTGCAAGTTGCCTGCAAAGTTGCAAGTTGCCTGCAAAGTTGCAAGTTGCCTGAGGGACAAAGAGAGTGAGTTTTGAATGTGTGGCGCTAAGTCTAAGATAGTGATTGTAAAGTTTATGAGCTTTCTGTTACTACATGACATCTGGTATATCTAAAATGTGTTGTTTGTTCAGACAGGGATCAAAAGCTAAACATTTTGAAGGTTAATGCTATAATAAGTAACCGTTCGATTGTGTGCTGACTGTTTATGTCAGGAAAAAAATGTTGAGCTCTAAACTAGAAATAGCTTTATCCTTAAAGAATAATTTTTGTTTTGTTTTTCATGGTGCAATAAGTCTTGTTTTCCCTTTTACCTGAAAGTAAAAAGTGAGCAATCCCATCGCTCTGTTTTTGTTTAATGCTGAGATGTATGTTATGAATAAACTTTACTCTTTTGCTCATCAAATATGGCATATGTATCACAATGCGGTGGAATCAGGCGCTCGTCAATTTTTGGACTCATGTAGTTAATTGGTATCATCTTAAAGCTTGTTCTGTGTCTTTCTCCTCGTTGCAGCAGTAAAATTAGTGAGAAAATGGCTGGCTAAATGTAGTTATTTCCATAGCTTGGTGGAAACTGAAAACTTACCTTTTTTGAGCCTTTAATTAACGTTTTTCAGTAAAATCCAAACAGAAATGTGTTTTTATGACAGAAATGGTGTTTAGCCACCAAAAAAAAATTCGATAAAAATTGACAGACCTGCAAAAAAAATGCCTGTTTCTTCAATTTCATTATTTTGACGAGCGCCTGTTTTCACTACGCTGCCTTACATAAAATGTGTATCCCCTAAATTCAAATGAGGATATTATCACAAGCTCACACCTATGGCCAAGTGGGGGGTGGAGGGTGGGGGAGTGTGAATGGGGGGTGGGATGAATGGGGAGATTAAGAGGGGATTAGGGTCGGGGGTGGGGGTGTGTGGATGGGGGATTGATTGAGAGGGGATTAGGGTGGGGTGTGTGGATGGGGGACTGAGAGGAGATTAGGGTGGGCGGTAGGGGTGTGGATGGGGGATTGAGAGGGAATTTTTTTATGGAGGGGGGAAGGGGGGGGGGGGAGTAAATGGCTAGGCATGAGGTGATGGAAAGCAAAACATATGTCACCTTTTTTTATTTGTTCTTTTGAATGCAAAGTGCCTGGAAATTCATGATATCTCTGAGTGTGAGATCAGTTTTGAGTGAATGCAAATTATATGTTAATTGTTTTGCGGGAGTGAGTCCCCAACTTGGTGACTAATGGACAACTGTGCTGTTACTGAGCAGGTGCTCATGAGTTGGAGAGAGAGAAGGGAGTCGGGCGTACGTACTGGCCGGAGCTTGATAGAAAAGAGAGAGAGGGAGAGAGATAGAGGGAAAGAGAGAGACCTGTGCATATGAGTTGGAGAGAAACAGACAGAGACTTGTGTACTTGAGAGAGAGAGAGAGAGAGAGAGAGAGAGAGAGAGAGAGAGAGAGAGAGGGAGGGAGGGAGGGAGGGAGGGAGGGAGGGAGGGAGGGAGGGAGGGAGGGAGGGAGGGAGGGAGGGAGGGAGGGAGGGAGGGAGGGACTCTGGTCCTTATTCTGTCCAATAGCTTGGCTAAGGTAAACATGAAAAGCTCCTCATCGAACAATGTTGTTGCCTGGAGGTTAAGGTGTTTGCCTTCCGGATAGTGATGGACATTTTTCTTCTCTAAATTGTCTACTTTCACCTCCCTTTCTCCTCTAAAGCAATGTTCTGTCCTCTGCTTTTGTCTCCACTTTCTGCTCCCACCCACTCACCTCCTTTGCCCCCTCCTCTGGGCTCCTGACTCTTTCTGTAGCCTTTCTACTGCTACTCCTTGGCTCTTTCTTACTGATGTCTTTCAGCCACACCCCTGATCTTATGGTAGGAAAGATCTACACCTAGCCTTCTCAGACAAGGGTGACAAATCTTGGAGGTCCCGTGTGCAAGTTGCGCACTTTAAAGATCCCTTGGTAGTCCAAAATCGATAAGAGTGGGCTTTGCCGCCACCCGAGCCAAATAAAAAATTTCCTACCAACTGAAAATGTTTAATGTGTCCCGTGCGCTTATATGACCTAATGCAGTTGCGAGCGCCGAAAAACACTTACAAAAAAAAGTTGTGACAGTGCTTTGTTATGGAAACTGACCGGGAAGTCTGAAGCCACGGTTTCACATTCGGACTCCAAACAACGCACAACATTCACTAATACGCACACACACATAATGTTATTTTTTATTTTTAAAGAAAGATGCTCTCCATCTTTCCTTGAATGTTAGTTTGTCATATTTCACCATATAATAAACAAAAGAGATAACCATGAAACAAAGTGGTCAGAGCTGAATTGCGCCCCTTGAAAAAGAACTTTGTCCACCCAAGAACTTGCTTTTTTTGGTCTTTTGATGAGAGATGAGTGGTTTAGTAGACAGAGGCTGACTCAGCTCTTTACCTGTTTTTCGTGACTGTTAATGTAACATTGAGGCTTTTTGCCTTGCTTTCAGTAAATATTGTTTGATTTGCATGTAGGAAAGATATTTTCTTGAATGTATTTTATTTTCTGCAGGAATGTTATAACCCTGACATCCAGGGTAGAATTTTAAGTCACTTTGTAAATGATCTAAAATGTGTTGATGGTAGACATGAATGGTTTACAATCATTCTATTGTGTGCAAATTTTCTGAGTGTTTAATAGATAAAACTCTTAGTGGTTGTCGGGTGCTCGGGTGTAGTTTGCTCCTTTTTTCCTAACAAACATCAATCATCCTGATCTCCACCTCCTTTTTTTTTTGTTTGTTACTCTGTTGTTACACCTCTAATCTTCAGCACTTATATGAACTTATTGTGTTCCAAGTGCCATAAAACTCTTACCAACCTCCCGGGGCACTGCCACTGACTGTAGTGTCTTTAGGCCATTCCCAAAGGGGGGACATTTCTCGTTCAAGCACAGTAGAATTGTAAATGGGCTGATTCATCATGTCAGGCTCATAACTGTGCCTGATCTGCAACAGGGAACTGCAGCTTTTTCTTTCCTAATCCTTACTATTGTAATTTCCTCTACTTCTCTTGTTTGTTTGTCACTCTTGTGACCTGCTATTTCCGGGGTGCCTTGATGGTCAAAGCAGACCTTGTGCTGTTGAAGCTAGAGAGGTGAGCAGAGTAAGTCTGATTCCCTGTAAGGACTTCTCTGTTGACACCCACCCCTTGGTGCTTTTATGACCTTATGCAGGTGCGAGCGCCGTAAAACCCTCTACTATATAAAAAAAAAAAAGAAATAAATAAAAACTCTTACCAAAATAAACTATACAAAAATACAATTTTTATTAGTATTTCTCTGTATTCACCAGATGTCACCTCCTCTGTATTTTACAGGGATTGCATAACTCAAATCAACTTACAATATTCACAGTTGCCAGACATCTTTTACTGTTCATTCCAGTGATAGCGAGGTCACTGTATACATTAACTCAAAGGATCACATCTCACTTTTTGTTTTAGGTGTACTGAGGCATTTATTTGAAGATTTTATCTGTCTTTTTTTGGCATGTCGTCAACAGATTCTCATCCAGTCATCAGGAGTGGAGCGCTGTTTGATGTCTGCTCAGAGCAACCTGGCCGGGCTCTTCCCACCTCAGGGTCCACAGGTCTGGAACAGTAACTTCACCTGGCAGCCAATTCCCGTCCAGAGCACTCCAACACAAAATGACAATGTGAGTCCCATATTTATCTTTTTCTTCTTTACGCCTCTAATTTTTCACAAATTGTAAGTTTTACAAGATTTACAAAACTCAAAACATAAAGGAATTCTTCTCACTCTGTACGGATGGATAGATGGATTCACAGATGGACAGATCTATCAAACATGCCATGGAAAGAGGGAAGGAGGGAGAGAGAAAGAGAGAGAGGGAGAGAGTGAGACTGAGGGATACAGAGAGATAATATAAGATAAGATAAGATACATCTTTATTGTCCAGATCCTGGCACATTGGTTTGGTGTTCCACCACGAGTACACACACACACACGCGCACACACACACACACACACACACACACACACACACACACACACACACACACAAACACACACAAACACACACACGTACACACGTGCACGCACATGCACACACAAGTAGTCTTACAATCACATACATAATATAAATGAGCAGCAATATAAACAATAATAATTGTAAGCTAGATACACACTCAATGTTATTTTGATGCATGCTTTAAGGTCGTAAGTACACTAGACAAGATGATTAAGATGGAAGCATTTTGATAGATGATGGTAAAAATGACCTTCTGTATCTTTCTTTGTTACAGATCAGAAGCATGGGTCTTTTACTTCTGACTGATGTTTTTATTTGAGGGAACAAGGGATGTTTGTTGTCTAAAAAGATGGAATTAATTTTCTTAGTGCAATCTGTTATGTACAATTCATCCAAGTACGGGAATGAAGATGTTGAAATTTTACATGCTGTCCGTATTAGTCGATTTAATTTTTCTTTATCTTGTTGTCTTGTGTTCCCGGCCCATGCTGTTATACAAAAATTGATCATACTTTCTATGGTTGAATGGTAGAACATGGACATCAATGTTTTATCAACTTAAAAATACTTTAGCTTTCTAAGAAAAAATAGTCTTTTGTTCACTTTTTTATGAAGGAGAGAAGTGTGGACACGCCAGTTGAATTTGTTGTCTATTGTAACACCCAGATACTTATAGTCTGACACTTGCTCGATGTTTTCACATTTTATTTTGAGTGGCTGCAGGGGCAGTTTCTTTATTCTAAAATCAACGACAAGTTCTTTTGTTTTTTTCACATTTAAAAGCAGCTTATGATTTTCACACCATTCAGAAAAATTAAGTACAAAATTCCGGTAAGCGGTTTCGTTATGGTCAGCCTGAATTAGCCCAATTATAGTTGAATCATCTGCAAATTTTATCAACTTGATGTTACTGTTGTTTATTTGGCAATCGTTCGTGTATAGTGTGAATAAAACTGGTGACAAAACACATCCTTGAGGGGCCCCTGTATTTGTTGTGATGTATGTCGATGAAGAATGTTTTAATTTTACATACTGAGTTCGGTTTGAAAGAAAATTGCCTATCCATGATATTAAATTGACGTTAACACCTATGTTTTCTAATTTCTTTAAAGGATAGCTGGCTGGATAGAGAGAGAGAGAGAGAGAGAGAGAGAGAGAGAGAGAGAGAGAGAGAGAGAGAGAGAGAGAGAGAGAGAGAGAGAGAGAGAGACAGAGACAGAGACAGAGACAGAGACAGAGAGAGACAGAGAGAGACAGAGAGAGGGAGAGAGAGAGGCCACTTCAGTTCTCTTTCCTTAAGACGATCAGATCTGTGTAATAATGTTTTTATCAATGTTCCTTGCTTTACAGAAACTGGCTATACAAGCTCCGTGTCCCAGATATGATCAGCTGATGGCAGAGGTTCTGCACTCCCCTGCTATACAGAAAGAAGAAAAAGAGAATAAAGTAACTTAACTAATAACATCTTACAACACTGAATATTTCTTAATTTCTTGTATAGCTGTAAAGATCAAATACAAATTAGCATAGTTTTGAATTTCTGTGAATCTTTAGTCAAGCATTTGGCCTCATACACTAATTGGGTAGAGGTTGGGTTTCCTAAAGGTTACAGTTTTAAGTTTATGAAGTACTTGTTATTTTTACTGTATAAACTTTGTTAATACAGTTTGGCTTACAGCGCCCACAAAAGGAATGAATTGTCACAGTTATTGAATAGGCCAATTTTCACCCAACCAGCCAAGTTTAATTTACCAAAAATCAAGGGATTTAGGCTTGTTCACCTATCAGTACCAGAAACATAACTCTATTTTGAAAGTGGCCCTGAGCAAGATTTCAAGCATCTTTACCATTGATTGAAATTCCTCTAGAGATGTCAAATTCATTAGATCAGCTGTCTTAAAGTTAAAATAATTACTATACCAAGTGTGAATGATAGAGGGATTACTTTGCTACTGGTGACTTTCCTTTCTGCGATACAATTTTCCTTGTTATTTTTATCTAATAAGGTTCTACTTTTTTGTTTGCTCTTGACAAAAATTAGAAATACGAAAGTGTATTAACTCATTATCTCTGGCAGGCAATATTTAACCAAATTTGAGCCATTTTAAGGTAACACCCCGAATCAGGTGCAGTAAAATTGTGGAATCACTTATATTATGCATGCACTGAAATAGATAAAGAGGGACAACAGTTTGGAAAGGACTTTTTTTCTCTGGTTTTTGGAAAAATGTGGTAGAATACCCCCCATCTTACCAAAAGAGGATGGAGTTGGGGTATCATTTAACTACTGGAGGCAAGTACCCCAGAGGGTGAATGTTGCTTTTAGAGGTGCTTTCTACATTTCAGCAGTAATATGCTGCCAAGAAGAAGAAACATTCTCCAATGTTACTCGTAATGTAACCTTCACATGATGCAATAAAACTGTGACGCTGATGAAAAATGAAAACAACAAGTTGTTTTGGGATGCTGCTGCTTGGGGTATCATCTATCCACTTTCAGTTCTGTAGTTACTGTTAGAAGCCTTTGAGTTTGCTGTGGGGTGGACAAGAAAGGTTTTGTTTAATATTAACTAACAAGATAGAGAGTAGGTACCAGAAACTAAATTCTCAAAGTAGCTGTATGCCAAATTTATCTGTTCCATTTGAAAGGCCTATATTCAGTGAACATTTTGGTACCATTCTTTAACCTCTCAGTCAATTTTTAAGAAAACAGTAGTTTTTTAAAATTTGATCAAATTTGTTAAAGTCAGTCCCTGGCTGCAATCCCAAGTTTGACAGATAATAAAAGAGTACCAAGTGCACTAAACTTCTCCACATTAACAGAGTAAATCACTATAACAAATATATGGAGCCTAATTTTTTTCAAGACTTAGAGATAATTACAAATCAGTATTTTATCGCCTCAAACATGATGAACTGTTGTTATTTCGACAAAAACACCGACATTGACCCAGCCGGTGCCGCACCGGCCACCGCGGCGAGCGAGTCAGCTCTATACTGTAGTGTACCCCGCGTGCGTGGTCACATGCTTTCCGAGTCTCGCGGAAGGATTGATGAAAAATAATTCCAAGCTAATTACTTTATTCTACTAGGAAATAAACTGATCTTTTAATTGATTTCTTTTTTAAGCCGGTATTTTACATATTTTGTGTAAAAAATGATCTTTGAAAATTTTGACGGTATTTTTAAAGGCTTTCTATTTAAATGCCAAAGGCCAAAAATATACCACAGGAAAGCCCGTTTAAAACTCTACAGTTCTCCGCCAATGAAAAGACAGTATTTAATCATCTCACATTCCGCGAAGCATTTGAATGCACGCGTGTCAATTTTTTAACCGGCCGACCACGCATTCTGACAGCGAGGGGCTTCGCTTTCCTAGGCGATTCTCCAGCTCCTAATAATCGGACATATAGACAACTTACATCATTGTAATGAGGAAAAGCTGAACTTTTACAAGGTGTACGGCATTTGGTGTTTTATAGCGAAAGAGCAAAGAAACAACGATGGGAATTACCCCGATTTCACCGATACCACGCGGTTTGAAGGCCGCGAGTGCCCGTGAGGCTGTGTTTACGCTACCTATAGAAAGTAATACTTGACACTTTTTTCTACACTTCCCATATTTCAGAGAGCCAATTCCTTATCCTGACTCCAATTTGCCACCACCTGCAACATGTCCTTTTGATGTTTTAGTAAATTATTTTAGAAATATATGACGTTACAAATCATCAATGATATTTCCGGTGAATTAGCAGGCTCCCTAGTTTAACATTTGCATTTGATATGTTTTATGTTAATCCTGAATTATTAACAGTCACTCGCGAGGAACATAATAATATATATATTCATATTACAGGCATTTTATGACATGGTCATCAACGCAACAGGGGTGAAGAAAGAGTCTATTCGAGATATATGGATGATTGCAGATCCTCTCATTTGCGAGGTAAGGGCCTCTAATCCATTCGTCTTTGTTCAACTGTGTTATTCTTGTACTGTGTTCTGTTTTCTAGAGTGCACTTTATTCACATAGGGTTTAGCTGAGGAGAAATGCTTTTAAGAAATTTAGCCAGTGTCATTGTGTATTTAGTAACTGCAGCTGAGATCTATTATTCTTGATGTTGATTATTGTAATGGCTATGCTTGGAACTTCTCTGTTGAAATTTTTGACAGGTCAGTAGATTCCTCGTTCTCTCTCTAGAAACACACACACTGTATCTTGATTGAAAGTTACTGCACAAATTTTTTTCATATTTTTCAAGCTTCTTCCTACCGTTGTGCTTTTTTTCTCATCTACTTTATTCACTTTTGCCAGGTTTATTTCTGCTACTGCTAAATTCTTTCCCACTTTTCCCCCTCTTTGGGGATGACTAGACAGTCATTTTTCTGATTGAGTGTCTGCACCTTCATCAAAGTAGAGAGCAATAAGTGTAATCTGATTTTTTGGGGAACACTTCTGCAGAGAGCACACAACTACAGCTGGAATGAGTGGGCTTATCAGGAAGGAGTGTGGGAGAAAATGGACAGTCTCAGAACCTTGTCATTTGATCTACTCTACAGGCGAACTGAAATGGCCAAGTTGAAAGGAGGTAAACAATACAAGTGATAATAATAATATCAATGAAAATAATGATAATAATAATAAAAATAATAATAATACATCAAAGAAGGATC
>NW_004797696.1:0-1104 GCF_000002075.1 Aplysia californica
GAGAGCATGACACGAGAATACCGATCCGGTTCATTAAAACTATTCAGACAACACGGGGAGCCGGACTAAAATCGATCCCACCGAAGGGCTCCAGGTACTCGATACTTTGTACACATTCGTAAATGATTTTTATGATGGACAGAATGTCCTCAAGTTGTGTCCTTCTGTAAATATACACACCACCACTGCCACCACCACCCCATCATCATCATTATTATCATTGTTGTGTCGTTGTCATTGTAAATTCTAGAGTTTTTTAAAAAAAGTGGACACTTGGATTATTTTAGGAGAATTGTTCATAATAATCATCATCATTGTTATCACTACAATCACATAATATACTTTGCGGTTTATCCTAAGATTGTTATATTATAAAATCACTATAAATTTCTACAGCTTCATGCAAAGATTTCAGCATCGATTTTTTCAGCCTCGATTCCTGAATTATTTTTTTTAAATATCGATATCAACTGGATACGGCAATCGTTGTATTAACGGGGCGCCGGATAAGAGCCAAAGCGGCCTATCTACGCCAGTTATCTGTGCAGAAGATAGCTCACTTTGATTCTGGCCCCGTCGCCAGACGTCGGCGAGTGTACTCAGTTCGCTTGTCTTGTCATTACTGCGAATCAATTATGGATGAGAGAGGTTTCAAGAGAAATTTATGGGCGAGGGGCAAAAAGGACAAAACCAAACAAAACAAAACAGAAATAAAAAGAAAAATGGAGGCAAGGGTAAATAAATAATCCCGTCCGTCTGTTTGTTCTGATTAATTCCCCGCGCTGAATTTTGAATGACGGATGGTCGGCGATCAGGTTTGGAGAAGACTAAAGTGTGTTATTAAGTGAGTCTAGATTTTTATTTTAGTAAGAGTTTTACGGCACTTGCAACACAATAAGGTCATAGAAATGCCGGAGATAAGATGTGTAACAAGAGAGTTGGAAACACAAAAAAGAAGGAGGGGAGATAGAGACGGTATATTTTTTATAGCAAAGAAGGGGCAAACCACACCAGAGCACCCGCCAACCATCCACTTACGTGAGTCGGTGCTGAGTGTTTGGTTGCTCGTGTGGCTTGTAAAGACGGTATTTGGGTCCCTTTTGT
>NW_004797696.1:2829-3826 GCF_000002075.1 Aplysia californica
GGTATTTTGGGGGGAAAAGTTAGAAGTAGAAAAAGAAAAAAAATTCCACACACCTAATTGACACGACTCCACCAAGAACGGATTATGGCAACAGCATCAACATCAATATCATCAACAATGACAATCACCACCACCACAACAACAGAAGCAACAACAACAACAGCAACAACAACAACAACAACAACAGCAACAACAACAACAAAACAACAACAGAAGCAACAACAACAACAGCAACAACAACAACAAAACAACAACAGCAACAACAACAAAACAACAACAACAGCAACAACCACCACCACCACCACCACTACAACAACAACAACAACAACAACAACACAGAAAAAACAAAGAAGAAAGACATCCCACAACAGCAGAGGAAGAGGGAGGAGCACCCACCAACTGCCCCCTAAAGGTTGAGGTCCCGATAGCTGAGCAGAGGCCCAAAGGTCAAGAGGCGTGCCGACAAGGCTCACGCCAAAGGTCAAGACTCACGGAGAGAAGGCAGAGCGCAGATGGGTGAGCGTGAGCACTAAGGACCTTTCCTTGGTGAGCACAGAGGACCTTATGAACAACAACATCACCTCCTGGGTGAGTACATAGGGGGCGGCCTTGGGACATACAGGCCAAGCCGAGAGGCGAAGAAGCGCGCGTGCCTTTTTTTACACTGACCGGGTTTTTTTTTTTTTTTAAATTCAATGACGGATTTGTTCGTTTGTCTGTCCGTCTGCTAGTTTGTTTGCTTGTTTGTCTGTTTGTTTGTTTGTATGTCTACTTGTTTGTCTGTTTGTTTGTCTGTTTATTTGTTTGTCTGTCTACTTGTTTGTCTGTTTGTTTGTCTGTTTATTTGTTTGTCTGCCTACTTGTTTGTTTATTTGTCTGTTTATTTGCTTGTTTGTTTGATTGTCTGTCTGTCTGTCTGTCTGTCTGTCTGTCTGTCTGTCTGTCTGTCTGTCTGTCTGTCTGTCTGTCTGTCTGTCTGTCTGTCTGTCTGCCTATT
>NW_004797696.1:9165-10585 GCF_000002075.1 Aplysia californica
CCCCCCTCCCCAAACCCAACCACACACTAAAGAAAACTCGAACAATCATTAACTCAGTGAGAAGAGGAAAAAAAGTATACAAAAACTCGAAAGTAAACAGCGCAAAGCAGAACATTTCAAACAAAGGAAAATCAGACTGAGATCCCTTCTCTTTATTTTATTTTTTTCTCTTAAGAATGAGCGATTGAAAAAAAACCCAACCTAAAAACGCCCAAGATTTAGGTGGGGGATGGAGGTGAGATTTTGGTTGAGCAAAATCCAGCACAGAAGAAAGGAAGAGACAGAAGGTGTAGAAGATTTTAGTTTTAGTTAGGGTTGCACGGCACTTTCTGCCTATAAAAGTCATATATATATATGCCGAGGATTATAGGAGTTGTTACTTTAGAGTAGCGGACAGAAGCGAGCCCCGAGAGTGAGGGGGAAGGGTTCCCATGCTCTCACCGAGAATAGAAGGAGGGGAGATTAGGACGATTTATATTTGATAGGAAAGAAGGAACAAACCACACATAAATGAGCACAGGTGTAGATAAAAAACATAAATAAGAGAGGGCAAGAGCCACAGAGAAAAGAAACAGACAGAAAATGTAAGTGAAGATAGAAAAAAGAAGAGAATTCCGAAAAAAAAAATCGTCGGCAACCGCTTTAAAATGTACTAAGCCAAGAAAGCAACATTTAACGACAAAGAGAAAAAATATTTTGTCTTTTTAACGATCATACTGTATTCAAATTATATATTTTTCATACTTCTAGATTTATTTTTTCGATATTTAGAATTTAAATTTCGACAAAATATTTTAGTGTACTTGTAACTGGATACCCACGATTGAGAGAATACCAAAAACAAACAAAAATATAACAACACAAACTCCCCCCCCAAAAAAAAACAACAAAAAAACAACAACAAAAAAACAAAAAAAACCAAACATTGAGCTTACAACAGTTTAACAGCGTACCAACGATATTGAAATTGTCAATGTTGTGTACCTGTTCCCCTCCCACTTCTGTGGCCCTGACCACCCGCCCGCCGCCCCGCGCCTACCTGTCGCCAGCCAAGCGCTCACCCACACGCGCGAGTCAGGGGATGCGCTTTCCACGTCTGGGGCCTGGTGTCTGGACCCCGAACCCTTGGGCCCTCAGGCCATAGTGTCAGTTCTAACCCTCGCCACGCGCTCATCCAACCAAAGCACCCACGAGTTACGCGAGGTCTTAACATTTCAAAGAACACATTACTCAACACTGCGCGTAGAGATGAAAAGGCCCAATTCAGATGATTTCATCACCAAAGTTGTCAACGAAATTTCCCTGACTTTTCCCAAGATGTTGTACATAAAAAGGTTCTGTATGCCGTCAGATGAGGCAAGGTATGCCCGGAGCAGGGGGTAGGCTAACGATAACAATACAGAGCGGGGACAGACGTTTA
>NW_004797696.1:13700-14927 GCF_000002075.1 Aplysia californica
TCCCTGCATAATCATCCTAACGGTGAGTATGGTGGAGGTTGCTGTCGTGGTGGCGCCGTCCACCGAGACCACCATGTTGTTGGGGCTGCTGCCGCTGCTGCTGCTGCTGCCGGGGCTGGTGCTGATGTTGCTGTTGCCGTTGGTGTTGCTGAGGTGGTGGTTGTGGTGGTTGGTGCTGATGGGGCCGTTGGTGGCTACGATGAGGCCAGCAGTGTCAGTCATCTCTGGGATCTCGCCGGGGAGGGGAGGGAAAGGGAGGGGAGGTGCGCGGAAGGCACCGTACTCACAACTGGGGATGGACAGAAGGAGGAACAATGAAGGAATATCGTCGAGACAATTTTAAAAAGTCTTAGTGAAAAAGTTTTACGGTTCTTGCAACACAATCAGGTCATAATACCAGTGCCGAAGATAAGAGGAGTTACAAGAGAGTAACATACACAAAAAAGGAGATGGAAAGATGTTGTTTTAATAAGTGTTTTACGGCACTTGCAACACAATAAGGTCAGAAAAGTGCCGAAGATAAGAGGAGTTACAAGAGAGTAACAAACACCAAACAAAACAAAAAAAGGAGGAGAGAGGAGGACGATAGTTTTTTTTGGTATAGACAAGAAGAAGCAAATCACAGCAGAGCACCCGCCAACCACGCACGTCGAGACAATCGAGTTCGCCGTTGGTAGTAGTGATGTTGGAATGACACCTCATGTACCCGGTACTTGTCAGGAGAGCACTGGGCGCCGGGTAGATGGTGCTGCCGTGGGGTTGTTGTTGTTGTTGTTGTTGTTGTTGTTGCAGCTGTTGTTGTTGTTGTTGTTGCTGTTGTTGTTGTTGTTGTTGTTGTTGTTGTTGTTGTTGCGGTTGTTTGCTTGTTTTAGTTTAGTTTTAGTAGAGGATTTACGGCGCTCGCAATTGCATAAGGTTATATTATGAACGCCAATAATAGCAGTAATAAAAATAACAACAGCACATTTTGCAACACAATTAGGCCAGATAATATTAAAGGTGTTACAAGAGAGAAACAAACATAAAAAGGAAGAATGGGTGATGAGGACAATGGATGTTTGATAGGAAAGAAGAAGCAAACCACACCAGAGCACCCGCCAACCACCCACGATATATGTCGAAGATTAGAGGTGTTACAAGAGAGTAGCGTAGAAAGAAAAAGGGGACCCAGTGTGGACAGAGAGGAACAATCAGTAATACTTTCAGAAATATTAAATAAATAAATAA
>NW_004797696.1:17815-19518 GCF_000002075.1 Aplysia californica
CTCCCCACATACACACCCACAAACCCCCATATAAACCCCCACATACACCCCCACAAACATGACACAAACAACTCACCCTGAAGGGGCGGGCACATAGATGAGGTTCTCGTGACCAAATCTCATTTTCTGAGGCTGGTTCCACATGCAAATCGCTTGCTTTGCTTCCTTCCGCTATCCAAGCACCAGCTAGCGAACAGGAATATTTCAACAATATCCCCCACTGTTTCACAAGATGTCTTCTTAAAGTAGCCGTTGTCACTTACATAAATAAACAACAACCAAGAACCCCCTAAAAAACAAAACAAAAAAGCAAAAAATTGCAGCGTTCTTTGAAGGAAAAATAATGACACAATTTTGTCCCACTTGTGTATTATATAGAGATCAATGTCTGAAAACTGACACGTTCTTCGGTGCAGCTTTAGTGCTGTCTCGCAGTGTCTCGAGGTGTCTTTCACTTCTGCTACAAGAATTCACTGTCTGGTCGTCTGCCACACTGTGACGTCACAAACGATAATCTCCTCCTTGTCTACCTCGCGACCTCATGCTCTTCTCCTCTTCATCTTCATTAAACCAACAGATTTATCAGAATTAATACCGGTACTAATGGGATTATGATAGAGCGATAATAATACTGCTGATTATGATAATATAAATAAATAAATAAATAAGTAACTAGCTAACTGACTAAATAAATGAATAAATAATAATAATAATGATAATACTAATAATAACAGTACACGGAGATTTCTAATAATCGTGCAGGCATTATATCGATAATTTACTCACGCACGCACGCACGCAAGCCAGCACGCCCGCATACACGCACGCACACCCGCACACACGCACGCACGCACACCCGCACACATGAGCGGAAGCACACCCGCACACACGCACGCACACCCGCACACACGCACACACGCACGCACACCCGCATACACGCACGAGGGTTCACTCACAGAGCCGCAAACGAGCGAAACGTGTCGGAGAATTCTGTCGCAAGTAATTGTGTCACGATGCGGTAGAATCAGGCGCTCGTCATTAATTTTCGATCACCTGGAGTTATTGGTATCACCTTAAAGCCTGTTCATTTGACCATCTTTGCACGAAAAACAATTCACGCTTATTTTGAATAGATGTCGAGATATTTGCGATTGAAGGGGGTCGGGGTCGCCTGGTTTCTCAGGTAAAATTGGCGAGAAAATGGCCGCCAAAGTTTGGTGATTTCCAAAGCTTGAGAGTCTTTGGAAACACAAAATTCACATTTGTTATATTTTTCAGTAAAATCCACAGAGAAATGCGGTCTTAAATGGACGTAAATGGTGTCGCAACAAAAAACAAAAATTCCATAAAAATGTCCAAACGGACAGAAAAATGCCGTTTTTTTCGATTTCTGAATTTTTGACGAGCGCCTGATTTCACCACGATGCCTCACAAATATAATGAATACTACGTCAGGTTTTTCTACGATCCATTCTCTATGACAGAGTTCTCAAACAAGAGGCCAATGGGCCAATTAGAACCCCTCAGCATGATATAATTATCATGGGTCGTTATTTTTCAAATAATTTTTATTACTACTGACGGTGATGATGAAGATGATGATGATGATGATGATGATGATGATGATGTAAAACAGCCAATAACAAGAGTGTTTCTGTCTGTCTGTCTGTCGGCAAATATCGCCCCCCCCCCTCTCTCTCTCT
>NW_004797696.1:20210-21263 GCF_000002075.1 Aplysia californica
AAGCGAACAAACCAAACCCCCCTCCCCTCCCCCAAAGAACCTGTCATCACCCATGGCCCAGCACGTAGTAAGCGCAACACGGGACAAAATTTAAAGGCACACAGCGTATTGATTTCCCGTGTCCGTGTGACGATGTCCCGCTATCGACTGGTGGCTGGTGACGCTGACGAGAGTTGGGACGACCCGGGACAGGCAACGCCGCACTAAACTAACACTTTCGGTACTGTTATATCAGGTTATGTATAGTGTTAAAGGACAGACTTTGGGATCAGTACCAGTACCGCTATATAGAGTTAAAGGACAGACTTAGGGACCAGTACGGTTATAATGTTGTTAAAGGACAGACTTAGGGACCAGTACGGTTATAATGTTGTTAAAGGACAGACTTAGGGACCCTACTTTTAGTTTTAGTTTTAGTAGAGGTTTTACAGCGCTCGCAATTGCATTATAAGGTCATATGAGCGCCAGAAGATTTGAAGTGTTACAAGAGAGTAACATACATAAGAAAGAAGAAGGGGAGATAAGGACGATAGATGTTTGATAGGAAAGAAGAAGCAAACCATACCAAAGCACCCGCCAACCACCCACTTAGGGACCCTATGAAGTACGGAGTACAGTCACATAATACGTCAAAGACGTTATCACTATCATTCTCCTACTTCTTCTTCTTCTTCTTCTTCTTCTTCTTCTTCTTCTTCTTCTTCTTCTTCCTATTATTATGACTTTGAGTATTGTAATTATCATGATTATTACGATTATTATTGTCATTATTATTATTGTTATTGTTATGTAGTGGAAACAGCATGTGCTGTGAAATAAGACTAAAGCCAAAAAACAACTTCAATTAGAGGATCTCCCTTCTCCACCAAGAAAATAAAAAATAAATAAAAGTACAAAAGATTATCCTCCAAAAAGCAATAATCAATAATTTGGAATAAATAAACGGATTGGTTTTGAATGAATTAAATTGAAAAGTCGAGCACAAAATGAAAACCGTTATAGGCTGTCTAAAGAGTAGCCTTAATATCAATTGTCTTTTCTTCTCTCTCCTCC
>NW_004797696.1:21363-22497 GCF_000002075.1 Aplysia californica
TCTCTCTCTCTCTCTCTCTCTCTCTCTCTCTCTCTCTCTCTCTCTCTCTCTAATATTTATTTTGAAGGATACACTCGTAAATGGAACTGAAATTTTATTCCTAGATTACACTTCTGCAAACAGAACAAAATATGTAAAGGCCCATCTCTTTTATGATTGAAAAATACTAAACAACAGTATAGTGCATATCCCTGCTCAACCGTAAGATCTATGTGTTTTCTAATTATATAAAATATCACAACCCCAGCAGACCCTAGAACACCCAGAAACATTCTCAGTTTCCCCTGCAGCATACAGTGCAAACAGCCGACAGAGCCCCCAAACACTACAACTAAAAACCTTACAACTCGAAGCAGAGCAGCTGCCAGCGCCTTAAAACTATTACTAGAAAAAAAAAGGAAAAAAAAAAAGCAAGCGAGCGGGAAGGGGGGAGGGGGAGCACTTTTTCTAATCGAAAAGTTTCTGATTTCGGCCTGGCCACCGCAATATGTTACAGTATCTCTAATAAAACATCAATACGTGGATGGTTGGCGGGTGCTCTAGTGTAGTTTGCTTCCTCTTTCCCATCAAACATCTATCCTCCTTAATATCCTCCCCCCTCCTTATTTGCGTGTGCTTGTTATTTTATTGCAACACCTCCAATCTTCGGTCGGCACTTACCAAGACCTGATTGTGTTGCAAGTGCCGTAAAACTCTTACTAAAATAAAATTACTACAAACATTATCAATAATTAGAATTTATTTTAGTTGCACGACCCGGCACAGGGCCAGGCTCCCATGGGAAACCACGTGACGATCAAAGGTCCTGCTTTTGTGAGCACGACCGAACTGTTACGTCCGGTGTTCGTGATTGAATTTTATCTTGCTATCGAGATTGTGGATTTTTTCCCTCAGTCATTTGGATACTTTTAGAACCTGCAAATATTGATCCAAAGTGCGAAAGGATAGGGGTTATTTTGCTCGAGGTTTCAGGCAGGAGGCCTCAATATGTTCGGAGAAGTGGGTGCTGCTCTAAGAACTAGGGTGGTTTAGTCGGAGGTTATTGAGATACATAGTAGGTCGTTTTAACCTTCGCGCGCGCACGCACGCGCACACGCACGCATGCACACACGCACACACACACACACACACACA
>NW_004797696.1:22597-23888 GCF_000002075.1 Aplysia californica
GCTAATCTTCTGGCGCTCATATGACCTTATGCAGTTGTGAGTACCGTAAAACCTCTACTAAAACTAAATTAATTAAACTTGTTTACTTCCTGTCATGTGGGTGGTTGGCGGGCGCTCTGGTGTGGTTTGAAATTGCTCTTTATTTCCAAGTACATGTAAACATCTGTCGCCCTTATGTTTCCTCTTTCTGTTGTCTGTGTGTTACTTTCTAGTAACAACTCTAATCTTGGACACTTCGGTGACATATTGTGGGTGGTTGGCGAGTGCTCTGATGTGGTTTGCTCCTTCTTTCCTATCAAACATTTATCGTCCTTATCCCCCCTCCTTCTTTTTTTGTGTTTGTTACTCTCTAATCTTCTGGCGCTCATATGACCTTATGCAGTTGCGAGTGCCGTAAAGCTCTTACTAAAACTAAACTAGGTGACTTATTCGTGATGCAAGTGCCGTGATACTCTTACGTGAATTAGAAGGAGAAAAAAAATCCACTGAAATTGAAACATCCCGGTCATAAAAAAACAGCATAAGAAATGAAAAGCCGGCTTAAATCACATCGATGGGAGAATTGAGGTTTTGAATTACATTTATCAGTCTATTTTCGTAGCCCTGGGTAATAAGTCGCTGACTAAGAGCCAGTCTCGCTTTAATAATTGCATTTCTGAAATAGTTTTTAGAATAAAAAAACAAACATATCAACAACAAAAAAGGTGATTACATTATGATTTAAAAGAATCATTTTAATCATTCGCTTGGCTATTTCGGGAATACGAAGTGTTTTTTGCGTGATGCGGCAGCCAACTTTTTAACAAAAAATAAATAAATAAATAGAATAAAAATAAAATAAAGAAAAGTGTGCTGTTGATTGCGAAATTGTTTTTGTTTTTACCTGAACTGAATTAAAGACTTGTATTTTTCCTCGTTATTGGACATGCATACCGGAATCTGTGGTGTAGCGGTTAGGCCCTTTGTTTCTGCGCGTAGGAGTGCCGAGTTCGATTCCGAGAAAAAAAAAGTTAAGTATCATGGCCTTTTTTCCGGGCTGGCTCTAACAGGCAGGGTCGCAGGCCCAAGTTCTAAAATATGACTCAAATTGTGTCGACAGAAGAGTAAAAACGCATACATTTGTTTTAAATATGGACGTGGCCTAAAAGGATGACAGGATTTCGACATCGTCTATCTGTACGCATTTTTTGTGTAGTGAGAAGAGTGCTCTGGTGTGGTTTGCTCTTCTTCTTCTCGATCAAACGTCTATCGTCCTTATCTCTCGTTCTTTTTTGTGTTTGTTACTCTCTTT
>NW_004797696.1:24040-25740 GCF_000002075.1 Aplysia californica
CAACAAACAATATTAATTCTTTTAATCGTGCACAAATTGACATTTAACAGGTCCTGAACACACACACCATGGAGTTTTAATGAAGTCATAGCATGAGCAGTAACAACATACAATTCTGATGCGGAGGCAGTTATTCTATTATCTATTAAAAGAAGTGATCAAAATTTCGTTCCAGTCGGTAATGAGTCATTGTAAAGAAATAGTTGATCACACTCGACAGATAACTGCAAGAATATTCAACAGGCGTAAGCGGTGTAGCTATAAGGCGTCTTATTGTTGTTGCATGCAAGAGATTAGGGTTCGATTCCCGAGTGAGGTGAGTTGGGGTTTTTTTTACCGAGTGTTTTTGTCTTTCTTCTGGGATGTTATATCCCTCTCAGCCCGGGTTAGCATGACTGACAGATAGGGTCGGAAACCCGCCTCCTATAATATTATGATCTAAATTGTGTCGATGGGGCTGTAAAAACACCACAGACGCCTGTACGTAGAGTCTTGAGATAATTCGAAATCACACGAGGTAAAAAAACAACAAAAAAACCAAAAAACTCCTGGCATGAAGATTCAGAGGTGTTTGTTGGGTGCGCTTTTCCAACATGCTCCCAGCTGATGTGCAGTCGAACTTGTCCTAACGGCCTCCTGTGTAAGCAATCACCTGTACAAACGGCCATTTTCTACCTCCCACCCCCACCCCATGCACCCCTTTCGCCTTTTGTTCTTTACTTTACTTTAATTTATCCCACCTTTTGTACCATCTTGGGCGTCTATGCCTTCTTTTCGTTCACATTGATTATAATGACACTGTCTAGGATGGCCACGCCCACTTTCCTCGGCAATGGGTCGCCGTTTAAGACATATCCGACCGAATTACAACCTTTGCCAGTGGCTGTGATAATGATATATAATGTATTATATCTACACTGTATATATATTTATATATATAGCTACGGGTTAGCGTGACATGTCTCCATGATACAGTGCACAGTGCAGTACAAAATATGCTCCATGAAACGTTCCAGTGTACAGAGTTCATGTTGAAGTTAACAAGGCCGTGACAATCTAAGAGGACGTGTCCTGTTTCCGCTTTAAAAAAAACAACCAACTTTTGTTTTGTTTTGTTGTCGTCGTTTTGTTTTTTTGGGTATAATTTTGTCCGGTGGAATTGTTATAGTTTTGGTGTTATGTAAATAGCGTCGCCTCTGATAAGGCCGGATGATTCCTCGTGACCTATTAAAAATGTTATCTGTCCTTGTGCACACTCGCATGTTTTCGGCATCTCCTTATCATCGCGTTACCGTGTTTTTGAGGTATGCCACCCCCCCCCCCTTTCCTTTTCAAAAAAGGTGATAAAAATAAAATTTAAGAAAATTAAAAAGAACAGGGGCAGAAGAAAAGAAGAATACGTCGAGGGAGGATGGGGTCGTTCCGTCCCCTGCCAGAAATGCACAGTGTGTGGGTGTTGTTGGACTGGCTAAATTAAGAAATGACAAGGATTCCACCGAGGCAAAAGCAAAAAACAAGACAAAATATAACAAAACAAAACAAAAAAATGGCGGGAAAAAAAAAGAATTTTGAAACCAGCCACCGATCGGCTGGCAGTGTTTCACCACTTGACTCAGCAGCAACAGTGGAGTAGTAACGTGTTATTGGCTAGTTCCCACAACCTGTGTGGGATATTTTGTCCTTCGACCCTGCTGTCTCTC
>NW_004797696.1:29090-30353 GCF_000002075.1 Aplysia californica
TTGCGAGTGCCGTAAAACACATACTAAAACTAAAAAACTTTAATGAGTGAGAAAAATTAGCTTTGGAAACAACCTTGTGAGCCCAAACGTCGCTGTGTCTTACGTGTGTCTGTTAAAAAGCAGGGTCGTTCCATTAAGCTTTTCCTTGTGGGTGGTTGGCGTGGTTTCTTCTTTCTTTCCCATCAAACATCTATCGTCTTTTTAATTTCTACTCCGTGGGTCGTTGGCGGGTGCTCTGGTGTGGCCTGCTCCTTTCTTCCTATCAAACGCCTTTCGTCCTTATCTCTCCTCCTTTTTTGTGTTTGTTACTGTCATGCAACTTCTCTTATCTTCTGCACCGATATGACCTTATTGTGTTGCAAGTGTCGTAAAATGCTTACGAAAGTCTTTCTTTGTCTTTCTGTCAGCTGAAATGCCTGTGTGACTTTCTGTCTGACCACTTGCGTTCCTGCTTCCTCCCTCTATCCATTCTCTCTCTCTCTCTCTCTCTATCCATTCTCTCTCTCTCTCTCTCTCTCTCTCTCTCTCTCTCTCTCTCTCTCTCTCTCGGTGGTCCAGGGTTCAGGCTCTCAGCTGCAACCGTAAGGTCGTGGGTTCGAATCCCGTCAAGAGCCCGACAGTGTGTCCTATGGAAAGGCACTTCACATAAATTTCCCTCACTTCGCCCAGACAGCAAAAGATCTGTCAATTTGTTAATGTTTGAGGGGTTGTAATCCGCACCTTGCACTGAATGTTTCCGGGAAGTTGCGAACGTTTCTGAGACATAATAAATAAATAGATAATAAATTACACTTTTATTTGTCCCAGAAGGGCGCTTTGTTTTACAATGGCAAACATACATACATAAATACATTATAATTATAAATACGTACATACATAAATACATACATAAATACACACTATTACACAAATACACGACAGTTTACAAACAATGCCACTGTCGGTCGCCACTGTGCAGTGCCCTGTATTTTGAGCTAGGGTTGTCTTGCTCAAGGACACAATCCAGTGACCACCCATCTGATCCCCGTGTCACTGACACTTGCTTGACATTGCTTGAGTCCAAACTCACTACTCACTTAGCCACTGGAGCCCCCAATGTGCATGTATATTATATTAAATGTATACATGTTTATATATTACGATATTTATACTCCGACTAATATACAGTGTGTTTGTGTAAGTGTGTGTGTGCGTGCGTGCGTGCGTGCGTGTGTGTGTGTGTGTGTGTGTGTGTGTGTGTGTATCTGTGTGTGTGTGTGTGTG
>NW_004797696.1:30541-31899 GCF_000002075.1 Aplysia californica
ATCTGTGTGTGTGTGTGTGTGTGTGTGTGTCCGTGCGTTTATAGTGTGTCCGTCGTCCGCCCGTCCATCCGTCTGTCTGTCTGCCTTATATAGACTGGGTGAATGAGTTAATGAGGGAATGAGTGAATATATGAGTAAGTGAGGGAATGAGTGAGTTGGAGAGTGAATGAATGAATGATGGAGTGAGTAAGTGAATGAGTTAATGACGGAGTGAGTAAGTGAATGAGTGAGTGAATGATTGAGGAGTGAGTGAATGAGTGAGGAAGTGAGTGAGTATGAATGAAAGAGTGAGGGAGTGAGTGAGTGAGTAAGTAAATGAATGAGTGAGTTTGTGAGTTAGTGAGTGAGTGAATAACCGAGTGAGTGAGTGAGTGAGTGAGGGAGGGAGGGAGGGAGAGAGGAAGGGAGTGAGTTGGGGATTGAGTGAGGGAGTGAGTGAGTGAGTGCGTGGTTGTATCAGGTTGCCCTGAGCCACCACTCTCTCTCGTCTCGCAATGCTCTCCTGGCCTGGAGCCGACCGTGCATTCAACACTTTCAGTTTTCACTCAGTGCCCTCTCTCTTCTTCTCCCCGCTGCATTTTTGCGTAATGACTCACCGCTGCACGGTTGGTACATTCGTGGCCTAGGCATTTCGCGCGATTGAAAAAAAGAAAAGAAAAAAAACACGATAATTTTAAGAAAGAGCTGAAGTGAGAGGAAAAAATGAATAGCGAAGAGTTCGGGGGGTTGCAGAGAATAGTGATGGAGAAGGAAGAAAAAAAACCCCAACTCAACAAGGCGATGGAGGAAAAAAAAGTCTTGAAGCGAAGTCGTTTTGAACGTGAGCGCATAATATATCAGCTCATCGCGGGGAAAGAAGCATTTTGGCGCAAGCCCAATGAACGCTACCCTGATGCACAAAGAAATCCTGGGTTGTCGCCCTTGACCTGCCGCTCGTGGAGGAGGAGTTTTTCCCCCCTTGCTTTTTCTCGCAAACGGCTCAAAATTCTGATTTCACAAAAAGAATTTCCCCGTTACTTTTTCCCCCAAGTTCCCTCCCTTCATTAGAAGCCGGGAGGAAGGAGCCTAGTTTTCCGTCTGGGGTCAGCGGATCACTCTGGCTCTTTTCCTTTTTTTTCTGCCTTCTTCTTCCTCTCCTCATCCTCATCGTCATGGCTTTTGTGTCAATCATCTGCCTTCTGTTCCTCTTTATTCGATCGTGTTTAATAATTTAAGTCTGATGCCGTTTAGTACTCACTCGTACTCTTATTTTCTATCTATCTATCTATCTATTTATCTCTATGTCCATCTTTCTGTCTCGTCCACTATCTTTCTCTCTCTTATTCCATTTCTTTCTCCCTTTAACCCCCCCCCTCCCA
>NW_004797696.1:36125-37695 GCF_000002075.1 Aplysia californica
TTCTTCTTCTTCTTCTTCTTCTTCTTCTTCTTCTTCTTCTTCTTCTTCTTCTTTCTCCGAATTCTATATTAACCCGCTTGATTTCGGCGTCATTTGATGGGCTGGTTAGTCTATGAAAGGAAAGTCTGTATCCCGATACCACCCCCACCACCAAACCCCCTTTTTTCCCCTGCCAAACAGCATGGAGGGGGGAGGAGGGGTGGGGTAGTGAATGCCTTTACTATTGCTTGTCTTTTCTTCTTCTACCAGTACTTCTTAGTCCCGAAACACGGCTATCATATTCTGCTTAATTGCGGCGGCATTCGATGGGGCTGGTTAGTCCATAGAAAGTCTGTATTGTGCCAAATCAGACAAGACGTATCACTTTTCAGTGTAAACGTCTGACTGGTGTGTGTTTAGTGCATTTGTACACACGTATTGATTTGTTCAGCTCTTGTTCTTGTCCCTTTTACCCTTGTCGTGCGGGCTTTGGTGCTCCAGGTAAAAGTAATTTCGTCCTTTCAATTTAGTGGAGTTCTTTTGCTTGTTTTTTTTTAGGGTTGCAGGGTTGTGTGTGTGTGTGGGCGGGTGTGTGTGTGTGTGTGTGTGTGTGTGTGTGTGTGTGTGTGTGTGTGTGGTGTGTGTGTGTGTGTGTGTGTTTTGTTGGACCTTTTTTAGGAAGGGAGAGGGGAGGGAAGGAGGGTTCAAGTACTTTGTACATTACGTCAGAAAACTTTCGTTTCGTGTGTGCAGGGGCATAAGCTTTTGATTATTTTTAGGAAGAGAAGTAGAGCCAATTGGCTGCAGTCGTTTTCAGTTCTTTAACTCTTTTGTTCTACTTTATCTCATCCATAGACAAATGTAATGTGTGTTTATTTTCGGCGTGGGCGATTTGCTTTGATGATCCAGTTCCCAATTCCGTGCACATTGAATATGGAGTGGTTGTCACAAAGCTTATTTCCTTTAGATTACCAGGAGAGATCTCGCAAATATACATTACATATATTTTTTTTAAAAATTATATTGGGAGGGTGGGGGCTCTGGCTATCGTTTGGCGTGTCGTCATGTTGTGTGAGGGTTCATTTTTTCCATTTTTTGAGTCGTTTGCGGATGGTCTGGTGTGGTTTGCTCCATCTTTACTATCAAACATCAATGGTCCTTATCTCTCCTCCTTCTTGTTTTGTGTTTGTTACTCCCTTGTAACACCTCTAATCTTCTGGCGCTCATATGACCTTATTATGTACCTGCCAGCGCCGTAAGACCTCTATTAAAACTTTTCCATTTTCCCATTCGCGTTTCCCATCAACGTTACAATGACATTGTGTAAGACATCCGCCTTGCTGGCTAAGACGGTCTCTCTTCTCCTCGACGATGTTGGCTGTAGTCAGCTGTCCCTTGAAAGGGGGGACCCATTGGGTGGTTGGCGGGTGCTCTGGTGTGGTTTGCTTCTTCTTTCCTATCAAACGTCTATCGTCTTTACCTCCCCTCCTTCTTTTTGTGTTTTTTACTCTCTTGTAACACCTCTAATCTTCGGCACTTATATATGACCTTATCGTGTTGCAAGTGCCGTAAAACTCTTACTAAAACTAAA
>NW_004797696.1:41539-43277 GCF_000002075.1 Aplysia californica
CCCCCCCTAACCCTTACTATCGTCATTTTCCTCTACTGCTTTTGTTGTATGTTTGCCACGCTCTTGTGGCTCGCTATTTCCGGGATGCCTTGATAGTCGAAGCAGAATTTGTGCTGTTGAAGCTACAGAGGTGAGCAGAGTAGATCTAAATCTGATTCCCTGTAAGGACTTCTCTGTTCTATTGACATCCACCCCTTGGCGCTCATATTATGACCTTTTGCAGTTGCGAGTGCCGTAGAACCTCTGCTAAAACAAACAACCAAGTTGGGTTTGTTTCGTGGGTGGTTGGCGGGTGCTCTGGTGTGGTTTGCTCCTTTCAAACATATTCTATCGTCTTGATCTCTCCTCCTCCTTTTTTCAAGTTAAAAGAATGCTCTGGTGTGGTTTGCTCTCCTTCTTTCCTATCAAACATCTATCGTCGTTATCTCTCCCCCTTCTTTTTTTAAAACAATTTTTTTTACTGTCTTGTAACATCTCTAATCTTTGGCACGTATATATGACCTAATCGTGTTGCAAGTGCCATGAAAAGTTCACTAAAACAATAAATAAGCACAGTTAGAGATTGTTTCAGAATGATATCAGGTCTGCTGGGATAATAATATTAGATTGTGAAGCGCATATATAGCTTGATATTGAGCGAGAATTTACCATACACAAATGCTATCTATTTTCTGATAGTACTTATGTGTCTTGCTCTCATTGCTGTCCTAATGTGTATGTGATTAATGGGATTAATGTATGGTTAGGAAAGTTCTTCCTTACGTGGTTGAACTAGTTAAGGCCTACTTGTGTACGGGGATTCAGTTTCTCTTCATTGCTGTAGCTATCCTCTCCTGTTCTTTATGGATTAAGGAAGTTGTGGTTTTAACTTGTCGTAAATTACAACTTTACCTCAACTTACCTTAGCGGGTGGTTGGAGAGCGCCACTTTTAGATCCTACTTCTTTTCTTTTCCTATGTTGTCTTGCTTCTTTCCAGCACCATATGAGTTCTATTGTGTCGATGTGCTTCTCTTTACTCAAACTCAACTTATCTTCAACAAAATAACTACAACGTAATGCAACTTAAGTACAACTGAATTAAACTACAGTTCGAGGGTGTGCTGTTGGTCCAGGTGTGTGCTTGACCTTTAGTGTGGATATCAAATATCTGTCGTCCTCATCTACTTTCCTCCATCTTTTAGTTTTTGTTAGTCTCCAGTAGCACCTCTAATCTTCGGCACGTAAATGATCTAATTGTGTTTCAAGTGCCGTTACAGTAAGAGTTTTACAGCTTTTACTAAAACAAGCAAATGCCGTAAAACTCTTACTATTACTGGGGCAAAACGTTCCGCAGATTACAGTCCTTACATCTCCTCCTTTCGTGTGCGTGTTACTAGCTTATGATACCTCTTATCTTCGGCACTTGTATGACCTAATTGTGTTGCAAGTGCAGTAAGACTCTTACTATAACTGAGATAAACGTTCCGCAGATTACTGGCCAACCCCCAGGACTCGTCGAGCCGCGAGAGTTCCGAGGCTTCTCCTTCTGTGGACCTGGCCAAGGACCCGCCGCTCTCTCTGCAGCAACAACAGCACGCCGTGGCCGCCCTGGCCGCCCGCTCGGGCCTGACGACAAACGCCAGCGTTCCGCCGACACCGCCGCCCACCGCGTCGTCCCCAGTCTGTTGGAAAAACTCTGCGCCGCTCACGTCACTGAGCGCGTGGTCTACCCTGATGGCAGCTTCCGTGATCCACTCC
>NW_004797696.1:43624-44862 GCF_000002075.1 Aplysia californica
TCGCTCATGACGCGGCCGCCGTGGTTGCCCCAACTGGACGCCCCGCGGCATCATCACGCCTCAGTGGCCAGGTAGACACTCCTTGTTCGAGTTTGAGTTAAAGTTTCCGCACTCCTTTCAAAATGAGCAATAGTGTATACGGATAGCTTTTAAGCCCCTTGCTGCATTGTACTGTAAAATTATCTAAGGGGTGAGACCTCCGGATTTAATGTCTATCTCCGATAGGACCGAGCCGAATTGGGACATTCGTTTAAAGTGCCTTTCCCAAGGACATTTCCCAAGGACACAACATTGGACCCAGCTGAGGCTTGAACCCCCGACCCCGCAATCTTTCGATTATGAGCCTGGTGCTCAAACCACTAGACTACCTACGCTGGTCGCTGTTTTCAACAACAAACCAGTGTATAATTGGTCTTTAAAGGGCATGCAGAATGGTATGACTTGCTTACTCTCTCCCCATACTGTCGGGTTATTTATAGGCAGAGAGGCTGCGCTTGCCTGTCCCTGGCCACCTCCTTCAATCTTTGCACATCTAGGCCTTGAGGGATTGCCTCTGTAACTTCCAGTTGGTCAACTTTCTTTTTGCTTTTTCCAGATTGTCTCCAATGCCATGTCAGATAGGGCAATCTTGTATAAGGCAAGCCAGAGAAGAAGTGTGCACCGAGGCTGTTGCCGTCCAACTTTTTTTTCGGTTTGCTCCCGGAGAAGTTCGGCTTTAAGTAGCGTAGTGCTCCAGCACGAACTTCTGATCGGGGTATTTCACTTAGGATGTATCTTCTGCTATTCTCTAACTACGTTTATGATAAAATATACCGTTGAATTTCTGCGTAACTTACGACCCATTCTAATCTGCAGTTCTCAGACAACAATAGACAATAACAAACTGCCTGTAAAATACAGCAACGTCAACAACAGCAATAATAACAACTACAGCAATGACTACAAGAATGGCAATAATGACAATACAACATCTACAACAACAATAACAACAACTGCTCTAACAGCACAATAACAACTGCAATAACAGCACAGCAATACCACCAACAACAACAACAGCAACCACAATAGCTAGAAAAGCCTCCACGACGACTCTACCTCTCTGCTTGTCTCTCTCCTCAGACACGGTTTACACTTTGCCGCCCTCCGGCCCGCCAGCAGTTTGGAACTCCAGTGTCTTCAGTCGGCAGCCAGTAGCTTCTCAGGAGTGCAGCAGCAACAGCAGCAGCAGCAGCAGCACA
>NW_004797696.1:47247-49499 GCF_000002075.1 Aplysia californica
CCCCTCTCTCTCTCTCTCTCTCTCTCTCTCTCTCTCTCTCTCTCTCTCTTTCTATCTCTCTCTTTGTCTTCGAATGTTGTTTCGGCGCCTATTTCAATTACTATGTGTATTTGTATTATTTCATGATTCTCTTTATATAGATGTGTTTTAATGCTGCTCCTTTCTTTACCATTAATTATTTTGCTACCCAGCACTGAGTGGTGATGATACATCACGATAGTATAATGCTGTCAGTGCTATTCATATTCTACTTTGATGGTGTTGGTACATACTCTCGTGTTTTTCTATATGTTGTTTTTGTCATTATTAAATGTGTTGTTTTTTCTGTCTGTAGTTGTTATGTTTTTCTCTCTGTTATTGTAAAATGTTGTTCTGTCTGTTCTTACTCAAGTTTTCTCTCTGTTATATAGTCGCCTTTAAACACAAGAGAGCTATCCCGAAGAATTGTATATACTGATAAAATCGAAGGTAAAGTTTTTGCCCCTTGTTCAGTTTCTTTTAAAGACAAGGAGAGGTTTTTTCTATAACCAAACAAATATACACACCAATGAAACCAAACTTTAGGAGAAGTTAGGGCAATGCCCACTTTTGGTGTCGGTCAAGATTTCTGGAAACCGCCGAAATCTGGGATAGCCCGCTTGTCCTTAAAAGCGACCATGTAGTTTGCAGTGAGCGGTTGTTATATGTTTTCTGTCTGTTAGTGTTATATATGTTTTTTCTGTTTGTTATTGTTCAATGTTTTTCAGTCTGTTGTTATATTATTATTATTATGTTGTGCTGTGGGTGGTTTGTACGCTTTCAGGTGAGGTCTTTTTACGAGCCGCTTTTTGTCCTTGTCCATTACCTGACGCTATGTGCAAATGGCGGCTCTCTTATTTCCTCTGGTTTTTGGTTGTTGCTAACCTGATTACTGATGTTATTGTTCTGTGTATGTTTGTTTGGTTGTTATTGTTGTTTTTGTGTCGTCATTGTTGTTGTTGTTATTTTGTTGTTGTTGTAGTTATTTTGTTGTTGTTGTTGTTGTCACTGGTGGTGGTGGTGGTGTTTTTCGTTGTTTTGTTTGGGTTTGGTTTCGTTTGTTTTGTTTTGTTGTGTAGTTGTTTATATGTATACCCCCAGAGGTGGGGTGGGGTGGGGTGGGGAGTCTATTGTATTATTTCATTCACTGTTAAGTGGCGAAATCTATTAGGTGAGTGGTTTCTTGTGTGTCCTTGAACGAGCCACTGTAACTAGAACCCAAATCAGCTAAGGGAAACGATGTGGTGTCTAGCAAGAGTCAGATGATTTCGTAATTGTGTTGATTTGTTTCCTGTGCGTGTATTTAATGTCATTTGTTTGATGTGCATGCCTTTTTGTATACATTGTGTTTGATTGATGCCTATGAATGAACAAGTTTCAGGGACAGTGCATGCTGTGGTATTTTGTTTTTGTACTTTATTTATTTTTACCTTTAAAAAAACAAACAAACCCGATCAATTTGTTTTTGATAATGGCAAAAGTTTCAACAAAACAGGTAACGTTTTATTGCTGTCTGAAAATTTCTCACGTATTTCAGTGCTGGGAGATTTTCTGTGATTGAAATCTCCAGATGGTCTATGGTCTATATCTTGCATTTTTATGAATCATGTCAATGCCTGTCATATTGTTTATTTTATATATAATGTGTTGGTAGATGTTGAGTACTCTGGTGTACTTTGCTCCTTCTTTTCAATCAAATATCTGTCGTCCTTACCTCCCCTACATTTGTTGTTGTTGTTACTGTTGTTGTTCTTGCTGTTGTTGTTGTTGTTGTTTTTGCTTTTGTTGTAAATTTTACGCTGTGGTAACACATCTATTCTTCGGCACTCGTATGACTTATTTGTTTTGCAAGTGCCGCAAAACGTTTACTAAAAGTTAACTTGTATAATACATGTTAGCTTATTGGTGAGTTTTCAGGTTATCCTTTGGTATCCATCAATCTGTTTGTTCCTCAGTCTTTCGGTCGCTGTCTCTTTATCTTTCTCTCAATCGCAGTTCTTTCAGTGAAGCAAGCACGACGTTTCTTTGACTTGCACTTTAACATTTTTATCAGTATGGTGTGAAATTTCGAGCGCATACCGCAGATGTTATCTGATCTCCATTCAAAGAAAATGCCAGCTCGTTTTTATCACTTCATGCAGCTTGACATAGCTGTACATCGTGCTATATCAACGTGCACCTGCACGTAATCACACACACTCTCCATCCCTCTCCTCCTCCCCTCTCCCCCCCCC
>NW_004797696.1:52120-53015 GCF_000002075.1 Aplysia californica
ATGCCTCTGCTCGCTTCTTCTTAGTTTTCTTTTTTTTTGTTTTTGTTTTTTGTTTTAGTAACAGTTTTACGGCACTTGCAATACAATTGGGTCACATAAGTGCCGTCAGAGACACGAACAAAAATGTAGACAGAGACAGTGTAAAAAATGTAGAGTCAGAGGCAGGAGCAAACAAAGGACAGAGACGTGGACAAAAACGTAGACAGGGACAGTGACAAAAATGTAGACAGAATCATAGACAAAAATGTAGACAGACACATTGACAAAAAACGTACAGAGACATGGACAAAAATGTAGACCGAGACATTGACAAAAACGTACCAAAAATTTACAGAGACGTGGACAAAATGTAGAGAGACGTTGACAAAAACGTAGACAGAGACGGTAACAAAAATGTAGAGTCAGGGACGTGGACAAAAAACGTACAGAGACGTGGACCCAAACGTAGACAGAAACATGGACAAAAAATGTTCAGAAACATGAACGTAAATGTACAGAGACGTGGACAAAAATGTAGAGTCAGAGACATGGACCCAAAAAATGGACAGAGACGGGGACAGAAATGTGGACAAAAACGTACAGAGACATTGACAAAAACGTACCGAGACAAGAACAAAAACGTAGAGACAGAGACATGGGCAAAAACGTAGAAACTGAGACTTGGGCAAAAGCGTACAGAAACAGATAAAAAATGTACAGAGATATTGGCAAAACTTTAGAGATTGACAAAAACTTACAGAGACATTGACAAAAACTTACAGAGACATTGACAAAAACTTACAGAGACATTGACAAAAACTTAAAGAAACATTGACATAAACCTAGAGATAGAGACCACGGCCAAAACGTTCGAATGAGACATGGACAAAGACGGAGAGAGAGAGACAGAGACTTA
>NW_004797696.1:53702-54768 GCF_000002075.1 Aplysia californica
ACAGACAATGAGGGCTAAAGACATAGACAAAGAGGGCTAAAGACAGACAAAGAGGGCTAAAGAAATAGACAACGAGGGCTAAAGGCATAGACAACGAGGGCTAAAGACATAGACAATGAGGGCTAAAGGCATAGACAACGAGGGCTAAAGACATAGACAACGAGGGCTAAAGACATAGACAACGAGGGCTAAAGGCATAGACAATGAGGGCTAAAGACATAGAAAACGAGGGCTAAAGACATAGACAACGAGGGCTAAAGGCATAGATAACGAGGGCTAAAGGCATAGACAACGAAGGCTAAAGACATAGACAATGAGGGCTAAAGACAGACAATGAGGGCTAAAGACATAGACAAAGAGGGCTAAAGACAGACAAAGAGGGCTAAAGACATAGACAACGAGGGCTAAAGGCATAGACAACGAGGGCTAAAGACATAGACAATGAGGGCTAAAGGCATAGACAACGAGGGCTAAAGACATAGACAACGAGGGCTAAAGACATAGACAACGAGGGCTAAAGGCATAGACAATGAGGGCTAAAGACATAGAAAACGAGGGCTAAAGACATAGACAACGAGGGCTAAAGGCATAGATAACGAGGGCTAAAGGCATAGACAACGAAGGCTAAAGACATAGACAATGAGGGCTAAAGACAGACAATGAGGGCTAAAGACATAGACAAAGAGGGCTAAAGACAGACAAAGAGGGCTAAAGACATAGACAACGAGGGCTAAAGGCATAGACAACGAGGGCTAAAGACATAGACAAAGAGAGACAGAGACATGGACAAGGACAGAGAGATAAAGACAGCGTAAAACGTAAACAAATCTGTAGCACAAGGCCCGAGGAAGGACGACGACGAGGTCACGGCGCCCCCTGGTTCCCATGTCAAGTCTGGGACACGACATAGACCCGACCCTCGTGACAACCGACAAACAAACAAACGCGCAAACAAAAGTAGACACACTCTCGGGGTTGAGTGACTTCATAAACTGGCTACAACTGTTTTTGGAGAGGGGGGAGAGAAAAAGTAAGTGTGTGTGTGTGTGTGTGTGTGTGTGTGTGT
>NW_004797696.1:60008-61392 GCF_000002075.1 Aplysia californica
AGGGGGTTGGATAGATTGACAGAGGACAGAGGGTGCACCGGGATATTAGACTCATGATGCTCAAAAAACACCTTCTCTGGGCTCCCGATTCTTTCTGCAGTCTCTCTACGGGGGCTCGAGGCTGAAAGGTTAAGGAATTCGCCTCTCCTTCAATAGGTCCCGGGTTCTTATCCTAGGAACGGAAATTTTACTTCTCCATAATTGACTCCTTTCACCTCATTTCCTGCTCTCTATTGTCTGCTTTCGTCTCCACTTTCTGCCCCAACCCCTTTACTTCCTTCGCCCCCTCCTCTGGGCTTCTGATTCTTTCTGCAGCCTTTCTACTGTTACTCCTTGGCTCCTTCTTACTAGCATCTTCGGACAAGGGCGAAAAATCTCGGAGGTCCCCTGTGCAAGTTGTGCACGTTAAAGATCCCTTGGTGGTAAAAAAATCGATATGAGTAGGCTTCGGCGGCCACCCGGGCAAAATTCAAAATTTCCTACCAACTGAAAATGCTAATGTTTAATGTGTCCCGCACGCTCAATATGACCTTCTGCTGCTTCTCCTTGACTCCTTTTAACTGCTGTTTTTCAGCCACACCCCTGATCTTACGGGAGGTAAAAATCTAAACACTTAACCTTCTCGGATACGGGTAAAAAAATCTGGGTTGCCCTATGTTCGAGTTTCATCTTCGACACTTAAATGTCCTTATTGTGTTGCAAGTGCCGTAAAACTCTTGCTAAACTGCAATGATTTTCCAATTTGGAGGAAGTCCACTTTGAAAGTACTGCATTCCAATTGCGAAACCTGGAGAGGGTTACCAAATAAAACAACAATTCTGCGGAAAACGGCATGAACCGAGCTAATTTTGGGCTCCAAGCGAAAATTTTTATAAGCCGTAACAGCAGTGACAAAGTCTCAACAACAACAACATTTTGAAATATATTATTTTAACATGGAAATGAAGTTATATTATGGTACAAGCAGCGCCAAGCTCGTGAAGGAGCTAGGCACATAGAAGAGGAATGGGAGAATGGTGGCTCTCGTTTTTTATTTCCTGAAACTGGCACACAAGTCCATGGCTTTATACTTGTGTGGGATGTGGAAACTGGCGATAAGAGAGACAGAGAGAGACAGAGACAGAGAGAGAGAGAGAGAGACAGAGAAAGAGAGAGAGGCAGCCACAGAGAGAGATAGCGAGGCAGGCACAGAGAGAGACACAGAGGGAAGGTGGTGGGTGGAGAAGAAGAGGGAAAAAAGAAACGGGCACGAAGTTTTGTCGTTGCTTTTTTATTGTTGTTTGTTTGTTTGTTCACTTCTCTAGATTGTGGTTGAAACAAAAAAATGGCTATCAACGTTGGATAATAAGAAGTTAAGTCATCTAACAGCTCTCCTTATAACCGT
>NW_004797696.1:65942-68029 GCF_000002075.1 Aplysia californica
GCTTGTACACACCTACACACACTCATACGCACACACACACACACACACACACACACACACACACACACACATACACACACACACACTCACACACACTCACATGCTTACACACAAACACGCACACAAAGGCACACGTTGAAAGTCAATCGATTCCTTTCATGCACGACATTACGATCATGAGAATTTGAGTCTGTATGCCCTGACAGCAAAAAAATCCCCAATAAAACCTACCGCCAGACTCGCATAGTGTTCAAAGTCTGTGAACCGTGCTGTACTGGATGAGCGGCGTTCAATGCTCGTCTTTTTTTTTCTTTTTTTATAACATCTATGGAGGTGAGCAGCTTTGAAGCATGCGAGAAGTTTAGCGAATAGTATTTTATTAGCTACCTTTCCGTTTCATTGCGCATGTGCGGTATGGGCTGAGATACATCCTGGTTATTCCCAGCCTCTGTGTGCGCGGGAGAATTCCTTTTGGACCTGTAACTACAAAGTTCTTTATTTTTTTACCTATAAGTACAATGTTCCTTTTGGACCAGTAACTTCTATGTTCCTTTTGGACCTGTAACTACAAAGTTCCTTTTGGACCAGTCGACGAAGTTCCTTTTGGACCAGTAACTACAACGTTCCTTTTGGACCAGTAACTACGAAGTTCCGTTTAGACCAGTAACGACAACGTTCATTTTGGACCAGTAACGACAAAGTTCCTTTTGGACCAGTGGCTACAAAGTTCAGTAACCACAACGGTCAGTAACTACAAAGTTTCTTTTGCACCAGTGAAAGATGTATACCTCTTGGTCCAGTTGTCTTCGCCAAATTTTTTTTTCAAATTTGGAATCGATTTTACGCGTCGCCTGTTCAGTGTTCAGTTCGTCACGTGCAAATTTTGAAACTGATGAAATTGACGGTTCTGAGGGTCTGACCTTGACCTTGTCCATCAATGATTTATTTATAGAGGCACCGGCCATCAATGTCCAGGTGCTGTTTTAGCCTCTTTTTCCTGTCTGCGGATTAATATTTTTTCCAATCTATTGGTTCCGCTTCCATGTACCCCGTATCTATGGTTCTCCACCTGGAAGTCGCCTATAATCTGAGGATCTGCTGTTTACTTATTCCCCGTTACCACAACGAGGAGGTGAAAGTAGTACTTCGACCAAGTTGAATATTTTGGTTGTATAATCGTTTTGCAGCGGAGTTAAAGTGTCTTGTGGGTGGTTGGCGGGTGCTCTGGTGTGGTTTTTCTCCTTCTTTCCTTTTGCGGTTGTGAGATTATGAAAGTTGACTGGTTGCATGGCTATTGTAGTATGTATGATAAATCGTATATATTTATAAACGGGCATCGTGTATGAGCTCTTCCTGAAAGTATAATACTTGACGAACAACCATTGTTTGATACCAGTCCATCTGCTGACGGTCTGCCTCGTTAACTCAGTCAACCATTCGTCCGGCCTAACTGACCACGATCAGCTTGTGGTTGGCGGGTGCTCTGGTGTGATTTGCTCCTTCCTTCCTTCCTATCAAACATCTATCGTCCTCATATAAATCTCTCCTCCTCCTTTTTTGTGTTTGTTACTCTCTTGTAACACCTCTTTTCTTCGGCATTTATATGACCTTATTGTGTTGTAAGCGCCGTAAAACCTCTACTAAAACTAACTGAACATCTATCGTCCTTATCTCCCCTCCTTCTATTTTGTGTTTGTTACTCCCTGGTAACACCTCTAATCTTCGGCATTTATATGACCTTATTGTGTTGCAAGTGCTGTAAAACACTTACTAAAACTAAAAACTGACCACGGTCTACTTGACGGTCTACCGAGATAATGTGTTCTACTTTAAGACCTGCGCGTTGATTTCTGTACCCTTTTTTTGGGTATATTTTGAATAGCAATGGAGAAAAAGAAAGAGGAAGGGGAGGGGGTGCTGGTTGTTATGGTACCTATTGTGTTTTTTAAATTATTTTTTAGACGATTTACTTTGTAAGTTTTTTTTATGTTTGAACATGATTATGTGCGCTTGTGTGTGTGTGTGTGTGTGTGTGTGTGTGTGTGTGTGTGTGTGTGTGTGTGTGTGTGTGTGTGTGTGTGTGTGTT
>NW_004797696.1:69839-71705 GCF_000002075.1 Aplysia californica
GTGGTTGTATGGTGTGGTGGTGATGCTGGTGTGGTGGTGGTGGTGGGGTGTGGTGGTGATGCTGGTGTGGTGGTTGTGTGGTGATGCTGCTGGTGGTAGTGGTGGTGTGGTGGTAGTAGTTGTGGTTTTGGTGGTGGTGATGTTATGTGGTGGCAATATGGTGTGGTGGTAGTGGTGATGGAGTGGTGTGGTGGTGTTAGTATGGTGTGGTGGTAGTGGTAGTGGTGGTGGAGTGGTGTGGTGGTAGTGGTGGTGGAGTGGTGTGGTGATAGTGGTTGTGGTGGTGGAGTGGTGTGGTGGTAGTGGTGGTGGAGTGATGTGGTGGTAGTGGTTGTGGTGGTGGAGTGATGTGGTGGTAGTGGTGGTGGTAGTATGGTGTGATGGTAGTTGTTGTGGAAATGGTGGTGTGGTGTGGTGGTAGTGATGGTAATATAGTGTGGTGGTGAGGTGGGGGTGAAGTGTGGTTGTGATAGTGCTGGTAGTGATAGTGGTGTGGTGGTGGTGCTGGTGTTGTGGTGGTGCTGGTGTAGTGGTGGTGGTAGTGATGCTGTGCTGTCGGGGGGTCTGGTGCTGCTGGTAGTGGTGGTGGTTGTGGTGTGGTGGTAGTGGTTGTGTCTGTTGTAGTTGTGTAGTGGTAGTGATAGTGTGGTGTGGTGGTTGTGGTAGTGGTGGTGGGAGTGGTGGTAAAGATCGTGGGGGTGTGGTTGTTGCAGTAGTGATGCTGGAGGTGTGGTGTGGTGGTTTTGATGGTGGTAGTGTGGTAATGGTGGTAGTGGTAGTGGTACTGGTAGTGGTGATGTGGTGGTGGTGGTGCTGATGCTCTTGGCGGTGGTAGTGGCGGGAGTGGTGCTGATGCTGGTAATGGGGGTGGCAATGGTGGCGCTGGTGGTAGTAGTGGTGATGGTAGGGGTGGGAGTGGTGCTGGTGCTGGTGCTGGTTGTGATGGTGGTGCTGGTGGTGGTAGTAGTGGTGATTGTGGTAGGGGTAGTGATGGTGCTGGTAATGATAGTGGTAGTGGTGGTAATGGTGGTGACGGTAGTGGTGGTGCTGGTGGTAGTGGCAAGGGTGGTTGTGGTGCTGCTGGGGAATGGGGAGTTGACGAGTTTTCTAGTGTGATTTGCTCTGCTCCTTCTGTCCAATCAACAAGCATCCATCATGTGGGTTGTTGGCGGATTCTCTAGTGTGGTTTGCTTCTTTTTTCCAATGAAACATCTATCGTCCTTATCTCCCCTTCTTCTTTCTCGTATAAGTGTGTGTTACTCTCTTGCAACTCCCCTAATCTTCTGGCGCTCAAATGACCCTATGCAGTTGCGAGCGCCGTAAAAACTTAACTAAAAGTATACCCAAAAAAACCAACATCCATCGTCCTTATAATCTCTCTTCCTTCATACTATGTTGAATGTCAGTAGTTTTTAACCATGTTTATTTATTATATTATATTTAGTGCTGTATACATTATGGGTCAGGCTGAAAGAGAAGAGCAATTTTATTCTGCTCTAAATACTGGACCTGCTGAATGGCGACAAATAAATGTGTAAGCCTGCATATTTATTTGTGTTTGTGTGCTGCCCGTGTCCCCATAAAAAGAGCAAGTAAATAAGGGAGAATGTTGTTATACCGAGGAGAACTCATTACTACGCGGAAGTTTCTCACTGAAACGTAATTAATGTTATCCCAATATTTTTGCTGTTGCATGTCGTGGGTCACCTTTTGTGTTTGTTGTTTGACAGCATTTGTGATGCGCTCGGGTTACTTTGAGTCGTAAGGAAGTAATGTTTGTGCGTGTCTGGTTGTGTGTATGTGTGTGTGTGTGTTTGTGTGTGTGTGTGTGTGTGTGTGTGTGTGTGTGTGTGTGTGTGTGTGTGT
>NW_004797696.1:75265-76491 GCF_000002075.1 Aplysia californica
AGGGAGGTGCATGGATGAGTAGATGTGTGTACATCGGTGTAGAAAATATAACTGTTTCACGTCCCTATCGACACATTTTATGTCATTTAGCAAGTGGGTTCCAACCTTGCCTGTCATGGTCAGCCTGGTCGGGAGGGAAACAACCAAAGATCGTCCATAACAAGATAGTTCAATCAGCCAAAAATGTGTCCACGGAAGTCCGGGCGTTGGTTCAAATGGCGCTGCAGTCTTTGTTTTAAAGCTCTCTTTCGTTTCTTCGGAAGAAAAATAGGAATAGCACGGTGTGTTTGTTTCGCTTTTATGTTTTTCACACAAGTACGGTAACTCTGTTCGCAAAGTCCGCATTTTTTCGAAGAGGGCGCCACTGAATTTTGAGGACACTGTTTTAATTGGTTCAAAGAGAGGAGTGAACCAGCTTGTTATACAAAATCTTTGATACAACCTCCCAACAGAAAGACCATGATACTCGAAAGAAAAAATCTTCTCATACGGGAATCGAACTCGTCCTCTGCGCGCGACGGGGAAGTGCATAACCGTTGCCCACAAACTGCGCCAATCGCAGTGTCCATCGGTGTGTGGTATGTTTATGTCCGCGTGTCTTTTCAGTTATGTGTGTATGTAGAAAGGAATACCATAGTATAGCATAAATAAGTGTATGTGTTTTGTTTGTGCCTTCTTGCGCACGCGCGCGCGAGTGTGTGTATGTTTGTGTGTGTTTGTCTGTGTGTGTGTTTGTGTGTGTGTTTAGGGGGGGGGGTGAGGATGAGGAGTGAAGAGGTAAAACGACATTATTTCGAAACGATATGTTTAATTCATTTGGATGGAAATGCGGAATAGGAAGGGGTGGGGGGTGGGGGTATGGTCAATTTTGCATCCAGAAGAGAGGAGGTGGGTGATTGGCAGGTGCTCTGGTGTGGTTTGCTTCTTCTTTCCTATGAAACATCTACCGTCCTCATCTCCCCTTCTTCTTTTTTATGTTTGTTACTCTCTTGTAACACCTCTAATCTTCTTGCGCTCATATGCAGTTGCGAGCGCGGTAAAACCTCTACTAAAACTAAAAAGAGAGGATGTGTGCTTGTGAAATGAAGGCGAAGCTTCGGCGTAAGAATTCGTATTAGTCCAAACATGTGGAAAATAGGTCAATTGACTATCTGCATTGTGCACTACCATTGTGTAGCAAAGGAAACTCGAAAGAGAGAATCGAGTTGGGGAGAAGGGGGAGGGGG
>NW_004797696.1:77033-78149 GCF_000002075.1 Aplysia californica
GTGTGTGTGTGTGTGTGTGTGTGTGTGTTTGTGTCTGTCTGTCTGTCTGTCTACGTGTGTGTGCTTGAGACTGCGCCTGCGTGTATCGTCATCTTCCTCGTCCGTCTGTACTTCGGTCTCTCTCTCTTTCTGTCTGTCTTTCCGTCCGTCCCCCGCGTTTGGTTGTGGCGGTCGTTGTAGTAGTAGTAGTAGTCGTAGTATCATCTCATCAGCTGCAGGAAGACCTGGGTCTCGAGAGCGCGAGGTCGGTACCGTGTGAAGTGAGTAGAGACATGACTAGGAGGGGGGAGGGGGGAGGAGTGTGATGATACGAGGAGCGATGCTGTGGTCAGTCAGTGAGTCCATCAGTGTGTCAGTCGTTTGTCCAGGGGTCACTCTCTCTTCTCGGAATAGAGGGGACTGCTGGCTTCTGCTGCGCTGTTTATTACAACAGTATTCTCATCATCATTCGACAGTGGTATTAATAGGGATGACAGTCGGTCTGTTTGTTACTGCTGGCGAATCGGTTACTTTGTTGGTGGCTACGTCTTCAGAATTCTGAAAGCTGATGTCGGAATGTGTGTCTTTTCGTCACTGGTGATCGGGCAGTTATAAAGTTTATTCCACTTCAAGCTCGTGTTTTAGTTTAGGGTTCTGTGCACGTTTTAGGAATGGTTCTCACTACCATTATTGTTAATATTCTATCATTCGTGTTACCTGTAATTCATATCTTTTTTCATTTGTATGGATAGCTCTGTTAGATCTCTATTTTTCTGCCATTATTAATTTGGATGGACCATACATAGATCTAGATCTACCTCTTTTCTAGATCTAGATTTAGAATCTTGGTCTAAATTAATGAAGTAACGACATTGACAATAACGTAATATGTTGTTTTAGGTTTTGTTTCTCCTTTTGGTCAGTTTCTTTCTTTCTTTTTTTTTTTTTTGTGGTTAGGCCTTCTAGATCTTCTCCATAGATTATAGATCTAGATCTAGATTTCTAGATTTTTAGATCTATATTTATTATTTCAAATTGTTTGAATTTGTTGTTGTTTCTTTGTTTGTGGATTTTTGTTTTGTTTGTTTTTATTGGTTATTTGATTCAATGTATTTATTTTATTTTACTTTATTTATT
>NW_004797696.1:78249-79720 GCF_000002075.1 Aplysia californica
TAAATAATATATGTATTTGGACATTTTTATTTATGGTTTGTTTATATGATTTAATTTATTTATATTTATGTCTTTTTACCGATCAATTTCTAAAGAGTCTAGATATCTAGATCTAGATTCTAGTCTAAACTGTGTGTTTTGTCTGTAGATTTCGAACATGTGTGACCACTTGTTAAATTTTGTCAATTCGTTCGTATAATATTGTTTGTTACTGTTTCTTTTTTTTCTTCTTTTTTTGTTGTTGTTTATTTATCTAGGTATGTGTATAGATCTATGTCCCCAAATCTTCTGCTTTATTCGTCCTTTTAGTTTGTTCGTCTTTATTTATTTGTTACACTGTAGATTTGCGGGTGGTTGGCGGGTGCTGTGGTGGGGTTTGCTTCTTCTTTCCTATCAAACATCTATCGTCCTTATCTCTCCTCCTTTTTTGTGTGTGTGTTTGTTACTCTCTTGTAACACCTCTAATCTTCGGCACTTATATGACCTTATTGTGTTGCAAGTGCCATAAAACTCTTACTAAAACTAAACTAAACAATGTAGATTTAGATCTAGATCTATATCTCTTTTATTTGTATGGCCAACCCGGCGTCTGTCTTCTCGCTTTTCTTACCCCATCCCATCTCCACCCGTGTGTCCCGCTAGCTTATAGGCGTGCCTGCTTACTCACCCAGAGAGTTTCCTCTCAAATACCGTACTTTTATTATTAGCTATTTAGAAAAACGACAAAACAATTAATCTTCTTCAGCAGCAACTGGTAATTCTTCTTTTCTTCTAACTTCCTGTCACTGTTTAGAGCAGTGCTTGCCGACCTGAGCGAGTGATATATCGCCCACAAGTGGGTGATCTTGTATTTTTTATGGGCGTTGGGGATTGCTTGGGCAGTGGTGACTGTTTGGTTTTTTTCTTTTTCTTTTTTTTTTTTTAATGCGCCCCTTAGAATTTTATAATACATAATATTATAGATCTAGATCTAGATCTAGGTGGGTGGTAGAAAATTAATGTCCGTTTCTTCAAGGTGGCGAAAAATGGGCGCTGGCTACGAAAAGAATGACAAACACTGGGTTAAAAGAAAGAAAGAAAAAAAGACCAACTCTGGGTTAGAACTTGGGAGAGGACTCTCTTGTGGATTTCTTCTTGCTTTTTGCCCAGCTGCTGACTTTATTCAGAGTACACCTTTGTTGCGTTTCCCGTGATAATAAGGCGCTCCGGTGGTCTGTTCCTCCTGTCTTTTTTTATATAAAAAAAAGGAAAGAAAATTTCCCAGTGACACTATAGGTGTCTATTCCTGGGGAAATGTAAGTTATTGCTAGGACTGGCTGTGAACTCAATAACGCCGACAGTTTACTTACGAAATGTCTGCCTGATAATCCCCCCAAAAAGACAGGTGATGTGTACGGCGCGCGCGCGCGCGCGAACCAACACACACATACACACACACACACACACACACACACACACACACACACACACA
>NW_004797696.1:79820-81223 GCF_000002075.1 Aplysia californica
CCCCCCACACACCCCTGGGCTCCTGACTCTTTCTCATCTGCAGCCTTTCTACTGCTTCTCCTTGGCTCCTTCTCACTGCTGTCTTTCAGCCGCACCCTTGATCTTCTGGTAGGAAAGATCTACACCTAGCCTTCTCGGACAAGGGCGAAAAATCTGGGACGTCCCGTGTGCAAGTTGCGCATGTTAAAGATTTCTTGGTAGTCCAAAATCGATTATATAAGAGTAGGCTTCGGCCCCCACCTCCAAACGTCCTACCAACTGAAAATGTTTAGTGTGTCCCGCGCGCTCATATGACATTATGCAGTTACGAGCGCCGTAAAACACTTACCAAAAAAAATAAAAACAACACACCAGAGCATCCACCATCCACCCGCTAGTATCTTCAAAAGGACATATTATATAGACTTTGATAGAATCTACATTTGAAACAGCCGTGAAGGACCACGAATTTTCTATGCATACGACGTTTCTGGTGTGTGTGTGTGTGTGTGTGTGTGTGTGTGTGCGCGTGTGTGATAGATCGATCGAGGGATCAATGTATCATTTATACACATGTGTATTTATGTGTGCTATCGCCTTTCATTTCCTCTTTGTCTCTGCCCTTTCTTGCCTCTTCTTTCCCTGCGTGTGGGTGGTTGGCGGGTCGTCTGGTGAGGTCTGCTTCTTCTTTCCTATCAAACATCTATCGTCCTTATCTCCCCATCTTCTTTTTTATGATTGATTGTTACTCTCTTGTAACACCTGTAATCTTCTGGCACTCATAATGATATGACCTTATGCAGTTGCGATCGCCGTAAAACCTTTATTAAAACAAACTTTCCTTGCGTTTTCTCCCTCCAGCTCTACGTCAAATATAATGTCAGTTTATGGGGGCTTTCGTGGCCTAGAGGTTAAGGTGTTCGCCTCCCATTCAAATGTCCCGAATTCGAATCTAGCAGTCACGGAAAAATTTTCATCTCTGAAATTGTCTCCTTTCACCTCTTTTCCTGCTTTCTAGCAATGTTCTGTCGTCTGCTTTCGTCTTCACTTTCTGCCCCCACCTTCTTACATCCTTTGCCACCTCATATGGGTTCCTGACTCTTTCTGCAGCCTTTCTACTGCTACTCCTTGGCTCCTTCTTACTGCTGTGTTTCAACCACACCCCTGATCTTCTAGTAGGAAAGATCTACATCTAGCCTTCTTGGTCAAGGGCGAAAAATCTCTCAGGTCCTGGGTGCAAGTTGCGCACGTTAAAGATCCCTTGGTGGTTTAAAGTCGATACGAGTGGGCTTCGGCCGCCACCCGGGCAAAATTCAAAATTCCTACAAACAGAAATTGTTTATTGTGTCCTGTGCGCTCATATTAGACCTTGTGCAGTTGCGAGCGCCGTAAAACACTTACACACACACCCCTCGTCCCCCCCT
>NW_004797696.1:83950-84962 GCF_000002075.1 Aplysia californica
CACTCACTCACTCACTCACTCACTCACTCACTCACAAGCACACATAGAGTCCAGATTCACCCGCTCTTAAGTTCCCAGCCTCTTAGATTCCCTTTCTCTCTCTATCCATCTCTCAGTCTCTCTCTCTCTCTCTCTCTCTCTCTCTCTCTCACACACACACACACACACACACACACACACACACACACACACACACACACACACACATACACACACCTGCTCCACAATCTAAAAACAAAGCATTTAATTTTTTTAAATGGCAAACACCATTGTTTTTTGTTGTTGTTGTTGTTTCAGTTTTCAGTTAAATACTTAAGACTAAAATCCATCGACGTCGTCACTTGTTACAACAATTGAGGCTGCTATGACAGTGTGAGTTTCACTGAAAACCAGCTTTACGGCATTTACATCGACTCGAACTACACTTTTTGGCACCAGTACAGTTGCCTCTTGTGAGGCTTTGTCCACCTGGAGACTGGAGAGGATTGAAAAATCCGCGTCGAACGCAGTGAAACTATTTTTTCGGTGTTTATGTCGTCAGTGTTCAGAAGACGCTCAGGGCACATGTCAAACTGATTTCTGGAATACAAACCAGCTTTTACGGCTATCTTCTTGTCTGTCAATTATGACACCAAGGATATTTCTAGGATCGCCTTTCCCTCGATCAACAAGTGGAACTGGCACACAAACGAATCTACGTTACAGTAAGAACACGTAGATCAATTTAGTTAATACGCGTAATCACTTAATATTTCAGTGAAAACGCGTAATCCCTGTACAGTGGCGGGGCTATTATGTGAATTCACTGAATGCTCAGTAGTAAAAACACGTAAAATGATGGGTCTAATTTTAGAGATTTCGCGTAATCACTAGAAATTTCAGTGATTACGTGAAACCCCCGAGTGAAACGGGGATTACGTGTATTCACTAAAATATTCAGTGATTACGCGTATTCACTGGGTACGCATTCTTACTGTAACATATACAGAGAGAGAGAGAGAGAGAGAGAGAG
>NW_004797696.1:85062-86714 GCF_000002075.1 Aplysia californica
ATTATTATTATTGTTATTTATTGATTGTTTACTGCCTACTGCATAGTTCCAGAAGTCATAAAATAGACTATATCTATGGATTCCTGGCAGAATTCCGTGATCAGCCGTGAGTGGGTTACGAGTTTATTAGATTGGAGACAGTAAAAACGTTAGACTGTTCGCAGTAAATGTGGCGATTCCAAATCTTTTGGGGCAATTCCGAGGAGGAGCCATCGCGATTGCTTTTGACAAAGCAGACGTGAGAGGTATCTGTTTCGTTCTGGTTTGTGTGATTTCTTCTGCAGCTGATTATGGGTTGTTGTTGTTGTTTTTTTGTTTTTTTGTTGTTGTTTGTTGTTTTTTTTGGGGGGGTTGTGTTGTTGTTTTTTTTATTCCGCAAGATTCTTTTTATGTTTTGTGTGTCTTTTGAAACCCAGGTTTTCGGTTTAATAAGTGGCCTCTTGTACATTTGCACCAGTGGTATTATTTTCTTGTGACGTCAGGAGTTGTGAGGTCGTGTCGTTCGACGACGTGTGTGGAATAGTCAGTCCTTGAATACTAAATTACTCTCATGACGTGCTTGATGGACGTGAGCCTGCCCCTGAGGGGGTGACTGGGTGCGTGCGCACTCGTATTAGTGCGCCGTGCGTGCACGGCGGTCGTGCACCGTGCACGATGGCGCACCACGAGGACACTGAGTTTGAGAACGCCATGTCGATCATGAAGCTCCTCACCTCGCCCTCCCAGCAAATCCGCCATCACCAGCTCCTGGGCCGGCGACATTACGAAGAGCAGCAGCAGCAGCATTCAGGGGGCGTACCACCGTCCAACCACCACCAAACGTCTACTCTACCCCGTCACCAACATCAGCAGCAGGCGCACCTCCACCAACAGCAACAGCAACAACCACAACAACAGTCTCACGCACACCACCATCATCCTCCTCCTCCTCTTCCTCACCATCATCACCACAGCACTCAGTCCTCGCCACAACACTCTCGGGCTTTTCCATATCATCAACAACAACAGCAACAACAAAAACAATCAGAACAAACACAACAACAGCAGCAACAACTTCAACATCACCATCACGAGCGTCACCCTCAGAGACAGCAGCAACAACAGCTGCAGCAACAGCTTCAGCGTCAGCATTCTGATAGTCTTTCGTCTCAGACTGCTTCATCGAGCCGCTCCAGACTTTCGCCCCAACACGGAGCCACCTCTTTCGAGCAAAGTCGCTCTCGTTGTAGTAACAGTAACAACAACAACAATAACAACAACAACACTAGTAATAATAACAACAGTAATAGCTGTAGCGGTAGCTCTACTACTGCCAGCAGCAACAACAACAACAACAACAACAACAACACTAGTAATGACCGCAGCAGCGGCTCGAACAATCGTGATAACAACAGCAGCAACAACAACAACAGTAGTAGTAGTGGTAGTAGCAGCAGTAGTAGCAGCTGCCGGCACGGGGAGGGCCCTAAGGCCCGGAGTAGACAGAACTCCAAGTACCTCAGCAGCGCTGATGACGAGGCGGCGGCCGACATAATGGAGACACAGTGAGTTCCTCAGTGGCAAGGACCCCCTGGAGGGTTCTGTACTTTAGAGTCTTTTGTTTGTTTGTTTGTTTTCTTTAATTTGGAGGGAGTGGGGGGGGGTCCCCTTTT
>NW_004797696.1:87273-89141 GCF_000002075.1 Aplysia californica
CCCCTTTCATTAGGAGCACAAACTCCTTTGTGATGAATAGCACACATGAACACATTTCTGTTGTACACGATTGGCACAGAACTATATATATATACGAATGTTTAGAGTGTGCTACTGGTTGATTCTGCTCTTTCCTTTCTGTGTCTGCCTTGTTTTTACCCCCGGCTCTGAATGTCTGATATCGAGACGAAGTGCTTCTCTATATTCAAATTAAACGTGGTTGGTTGGCGGGTGCTCTGATGTGGTTTGATCCTTCTTTCCTTTCAAGTGGGTGATTTGAGAATTGTCAAGTGTGTTTCTTTCCTATCAAGCATCTATCAACCTTATCTTTCCTTCCTTTTTTGGTATTTGTTACTCTCTTGTAAAACATCTTATCTTCGGCATTTATTTGACCTTACTGTATTAGAGGTTTCTTAAAACTCTAACTAAAACTAAAACAAAGATTTACTTTCAAACACTTATCGTCATAGAACGTACCTGCATTCTTTCCTTTTCGTTTTCTCTGTATGTTTCTCTTTAGTATTGCTACACCTCTAATCTTCGGCACTTATATGACCCATTTATTTGTGTTACAAGTGCTGAAAAAATCTTGCTAAAACAAACTAAACAAATCCAACCAGACAGCGAATAGTTATGTATTCACAGGATGACAAAAGAAAAAAACAATAATAATCAATGAGAAAAAACCATTTTGTAAGAGCATAATAATAATAGAAATGGTTCTGTGCAATAACATGAAGCTCGAGGTCTACTTGTTTTGGTTCTGTGCAGGTTTCTTCTTTAATCCTTTTAAAATCATTTATTAGCCTAAAGGGTCTGCATAGATCCGAGCATGTCGTAGCTGTCTGGACGAACTACTTCGTGTCTGAAATAACGATTTCATTTTTGAGAGCATGTCCGCGATAATTTGACAGGTTCTGCCAGAAATTATGTGATTTTGTCCCTGTGTTCCGGGATGGTGGTAATGACACAGTATAGAACTGGTGGGGAAAATGTCCTCTCCGTACATCGATAGCAAGTGGGTGGTCGTTGGCGGGTGTTCTGATATAGTGGGTTGCTCCTTCTTTCGCATCAAACATCAGACTGGTCCTTATCTCTCCTTTTTTTAAAATTATTTTTTTCTTTTTTATTACTGTCTTGTAACATTTTTTAAATTTGGCACATGTATGACCTAGACTATCTATCTGTTTAGTTTGTTTTAGATCTACCTAGACACACACACACACACACACACACACACACACACACACACACACACACACAAGTGCATTAAAACTTTTACTAAAACGTATCGATCACAATACATGCAATTGTTTTCCTGGTCTGTGGGCCTAGTTTCACGTCATTATTAGGGTGATGGTCTCTGGCATAGTACGGGGTTGCTGTCTATTGTACAGCTGGTTGGTTGGCGGGAGCTCAGGTGTGGTTTGCTTCTTCTTTACTATGAAACATCTATCGTCCTTATCTCCCCTCCTTCTTTTTGATTATTGATACTCCCTTGTAACACCTCTAATCTTCTGGCGCTCATAATAATATGACCTTGTGCAGTTGTGAGCGCTGTAAAACCTCTACTAAAACCATAAAACAGTTGGATAACCGGTACAATTGAACTCGTTCTAACGCCCACCTGTACAAAACGACCTCTTCCCATCCTCCCCAACCCCCTTGCATTAATTTTAAAAAATATATAAAGACACTGTCTAAGAGGACAACGTGTCTGAGATGACCGCTTTTTTCCTTATTTATCAATGGAATGTCCTCATGGACAGGTTCGATTGTATTTTGATCCATCAACTTGTATGACCCTCGTCCACCCATGTGTGTGTGTGTGTGTGTGTGTGTGTGTGTGTGTGTGTGTGTGTGTGTGT
>NW_004797696.1:90669-91816 GCF_000002075.1 Aplysia californica
GTTTGGGGGGGGGTTGTTTGTTTATGTGTTTGCCTTGTTTTGGTCTTGGGGTTTTTTGTGTTGTTGCTGTTGTTCTTAAATGTTCTTTTGTGAATTTGTTTATATCTGTATTGGGAAACTTTTGATTTTGACTCGTTTCTTTCTTTCTTTCTTTCTTTCTTTTTTCTTCTTTTATTTTCAATTAATGAGATCGGGGAATCTGTACACTTTTATTGTTTAAGGTTGTAAATATTTGTTAATGTTTTATAATATCATTTTGGAGAAAAGACGTGTACGAATTTACTGTTGTTTGGTTGGTCGGTTTATTGGGTTTTTTAATTGAGGGGTGTCTTTTGTTTTGGTAAAAAACATTTTTGGGGGAGATTTGTTTTGTTTCGTTATTGTTTGCCTGTTTTGTTGCTTGTTGTTTTTTGTGTGTTAATTCATCAATTTTGGGGAGAGGTTTGGGGTGACGGTGGGGGATAGGGTGTGTAAGACGGATTATAAACTTGCGGGTGGTTGGTGGTTGCTCAAACATAATATATAATTTGCTCATTCGAGTGTTTTGGTTAAAGGTATATATGCACGTTATTAGTTTGTCCTTATCTTTCGTTGGTCAATATTCTTCTGATTCTTGGTAAAGTACAGGACGACTTTTGTGGGTTTTTAAAAAAAGTTTTAGTAGAGGTTTTTGCGGCGCTCACAACTGCATAAGGTCATATGAGCGCCAGAAGATTAGAGGTGTGACAAGAGAGTAACAAACATAAAAAAAGAAGAAGGGGAGATAAGGACGATAGATGTTTGATAGGAAAGAAGAAGCAAACCACACCAGAGCACCCGCCAACCACCCACATATATATGTGATATATATGTATATATATAGTTATTTATATAATATTGAATACACAAACAGAATAGAGGAATGGTGTTTGCATGTTCCCTATCTATTATTTTCTTGAGATAGAAAGTTCACATTATAGCCTGTGTGACAAGCAGGGGACATGGGCAGATGGCGTCTTTGAATTTCGTTGATTGTTGTTTTATTTATAGCCCAATTTCTTTCGAGTGCATATCTGTGTATGGAAAGAAGGGTGGGGGAGGGGGGTTATTTAAGAAATTGTTTGCAAGTATCCCCCCTCTCTCTCTCTCTCCCTCTCTCTCTCTCTCT
>NW_004797696.1:93590-100067 GCF_000002075.1 Aplysia californica
TTCTTCCCCTTTTATTCGTCCGAGCCGCGGCGGTTTCCCGCGCTCTGTCTATCCTCCCCGTCTCGTTGCCGCCGCCGTCCTCACCCCGTTTTTACCCCTTCCCACCGCCGCCTCGCCATGACGTAGAGCCAGCCGCCCTCTCTTCCCCCGATGTCGGACGAGGCCAGGCGAAGCGAGGGCTGAGACTGGGCAGGCGAGACGAGGCCGCGTCAGCTCTTCAATGCCGCCGACGTGCTGGGTCATCGCGACCTGGGTTACCGCGCTCCGGCCTTGGCCTTGCCTCGGCTGGTGTCGACTGGAGTCAACGTACACTGGTCACTGGGTTTTTTTTCCTGGGTTTTTATTATATGAATTAATAAACTCTGTTTACCCTATGATGAACAGAATTCTGTTCAGATAACAGATATATTACTTCCTCCTTTTACTTTAGAGTACATCCTCCTCAGCCCTCAAGTTATGATGCTGGCCAAGGCCTAAGACAGCCGATTCCCCTTCATGTTTGAGTGTAGCAAGTGTTTTTAAAAAGACACCAGGCTTAGGGGGGGCCTAATGTTATGTACTTTTTCTCTTGCGTTCCTTGCTATGAAGGGACAAAGGTGGTCCGCTATTCTGTGTAGTTGTATATAAGTTGATTGATTGTTTCCTTTTTATTCCAGTCGCGAAGTGTCCGTCGAAGGCTTTGTGGTGAAAACCGTGAAAATGTTTTTTTAGTCCTCAGACTTAGATCTACATTTTGTGTGAACGAGATTGAACTATGAGTACGATGCACACTGCAAGTGATCGCTTTTTGCTTTCTGTGCTAAAGGGTACAAGGCTCTAGGTCTATCGATTTGTGGTGTTGTTCTGGGGAGGAGAGTGTCTTTAGTCTATAAAGCAATTGGTACTGGAAGAAATACGTTTGATTATTACGTTAGCCTTCACGAGAAACGAGGAATCGATTTTTTTAAAAATCAAACACATCTATGCTGTTTCCGTATGGTGTATGTGTGTACTTATACAAAACATAATGGTGTACATTCATTCTAATACTAATGTAGATCTACATACAGCATACGCCTAGAGGAACACAGGCGGTTCTGTGCACTTGTTTTACGTGAGGGTTTGAATGTGTAACGGTGTGTTGATCAGCTTTTCCGAGACGGTTCGCTGTGATGTGTTGGTCGGTCGCCTGGTCTAGCCAAGTGGACGCGTTAAGCACATACGCGTTATGTAGGTCGCTGGTCCTGCGCTCTTGCGTGCATATGTGTGTACATGTGTTATGACGGTTGGAGCGCGTAGCATTGCACAACCTGCAGCGAATGTTGTCAGCGATCTGAAATGATAATGGTATATTTGGCCGCCGTGTGCTGTTAACTGTTTACATTATACGAGTGTTCCGTTTTCTGACTGCACTACATGTAGTCTAAGGAGAAAGGAACGTAAAGATACAAATAGAATTTGTATGCCTTCAGAAATATATGCGAGTGCGGAAATACGTATAGGTTGTCTGTGTGCTGTTCTGGTTTTTCTGCTACGTAGTAAGTTCACCTGTGTTGTGTGTTGATTTTCTTCCGGACTTTCTTGTGTTGATGGGATTTCCTTCCCAAGGGATACTTCGATCGTGGCACTAAATTTAGACCGTGGCCATAACGGTAGAAACAGGGATCCCTGTGTGGAATAACGCTGGTAAGGAAAGGGAAATAATGTGGAGACTGGGCCTAGGCTTGGATCTAGATCTAGGCCTGATGGAAAATTTGAGGAGGGCCGACGTGACTGGGTTCCTTGTGGTGAAATGATGTGTGTGTATTAGTGTGTAGGCTATGTGTATTTATGTGTGTGTTTGAAGTTCTCGGACTTAAGATCTAACTATTGGCGTTGTACCTTGGAGAGGTAGGTCTACACTTAGTCACTTGTCAGGTTTGGTGTTTTATTGACGCTAACTGTACAGGGATAACGTTTAAAGCAGTGCAACACTGTTATTTTGATTTTCACGTTCCACATTGTTTATTAGCTCTGTTAGTCATAACTAGAATCTAGATCCAGATCTAAATGAATCTAGATCTAGATTCTGCTCTGTTTGTGCTGATTGTTTACGTTTTTCAGGGTGTTTTTATTTTCATCCGGGGGGTTTTTCTCCTTTAATTTCGTTTTTTTTTTCAAAGCAGGAGAGTGGTGAAAGTGTGTTACTGACTGCCTAAACGCGCTATTTAAACCTCATGGACAGATGTGTTCAAGATGATGATATAGATCTAAATTTTCGTACCCGTGTGTGCCTGTGTGTTACATTCGCCCGCGTGTGCTTGTCTATTGAGGAACAGTTTGGCCGCTCATCGTGATGTGGGTTGTGTGTTGTAAAGGAGGGCATTCTCTGGATGTGATGTGTCCGCCTGGTTGTGGTGATACACATGGCTCGGCACTCGCGCTAACGGCCGTCAGCTAGCGGACCGAAAGTAGGTCAGTGAGGGGAGCCCTGACGTACTGACCGGCACAGGTGACAAAGGGGGAGTACTCGGGTGGATGTAACCCTGGTCGGATTCGCGATTCGTCCTGGAGTCATGAGGTGAGTTGGATCTATGTTGGGAACGGGTAAGGAAAACGGGTTCGCTCGTCTGCGGCGAGGGCATGGAAAAGAAATGAATGTTGGGCGAGGCCATAGCGTGGTCTAGATCTATGCGGTTAGCACGTAGGCCTTGACTCGTATATCTACATTTGACAGCAGTCTGTACTGCCGTGTTTGCGTCCCTTTTATTCTTCCTTTTGATTTGGTTTCGTTTAAGATTGCTCTTGCTTATCCCAGTAGGCCGTATTTGTAATATCAATTATTATTTTTATGTGAGCAAACTTGTGCGCGAAAGACTGCTCGTTTCTGTCGTAGGTCTTTTTGGTTAAAATCGCTTCTTAATTGTGTATTTTAGTTATATGAAGTTTCTGTTTAGTCTCTCAACTTAGATCAACGTTTGGACTGTGCGGGTTACTCGAGTCGGCGAAATGGCCAAGTGGGCTAGTGGACAAGCATGGGGTCATCGCTTCCGTCCCGTAATGCACTGAGTTATTCCTCTTTGAATGCAGTCGGGGTTTTCTGCTGCGTTTCTACATACATGGATTTTCGGTTTTAAAAGCATCGGTATTTTATTTTCAAGACGAGGTTTAAGTAAATGAGAACTGGGCATCGGAATGGCGAATGTTAATCGAGTCTTTTTTTCTGCTCTCTCTCTCTCTCTCTCTCTCTCTCTCTCTCTCTCTCTCTCTCTCTCTCTCTCTCTCTCTCTCTGTGTGTTTGTTTATATTTTGCCGCCTGCATCTACGTCTCTGTCTTTCTCTTTGTTCCTGTGTCTGTCTGTCTTTCTCTTTGTTCCTGTGTCTGTCTGTCTGCCTCCTCTCTCTCTCTCTCTCTCTCTCTCTCTCTCTCTCTCTCTCTCTCTTCTCTCTCTCTCTCTCACACACACACACACACACACACACACACACACACACACACACACACCCATACACTCACACCCCCACATACACAAACACATGGACACGCACATCTCTCTCCATCTCTCTATCTCTCTCTCTCTATCCATCTCTCTCTATCCATCTCTCTCTATCTATCTCTCTATCTCCTTAAAGAATTATTTTTTATTTGAGAGCATTTCTGTATGGTTTCTCTTCTTTTCTCTTCATGTTGTTTCTGTCTATCTTAACTTTTCCCCTTTTTAACAGAGTGACATGTTTCTGTTTATTCGCACAAAATGGGTAGCCTACTCTCTGTCCTTCTAGATCTACGTGTCTCTAAACCTCTCTTCCTATTTTCTATCTTTATTTTAATTTAGCCCTCTCTTTTGAATTTTTTAAAAAGCAACACTGGTCTATCTTCCTGTTGTATCCTGGCTGTTATAATTGCGGAAAGAGCTGAAACAGCAGTGCTTAGGGATATGTAGAATGTAGTAGGTGTTACGATTGAAACGGGCCGGTTTCCTAGGGTCTTTTTAGCTTTCGGGTTTTGGTAATCATGATCTTATGATTATGTCATGTCAGACTTTTTTAAAATCTCATAAGAATAGCGTCACGGTATTTTGCAGTTAGCCTATGATTGTTATTATTGTAAGCATAAATAAATCAGTAAATAAATAAATACGTAGATAAATAAATACATGATATTTATAATATTTACCGTGTTTACAGGGGCGTGGAACACTTACTAGTCTAGATCTATGCCATTATTCACATTAACAGTCTGAACTAATATATTGATTCTTTGTAATGTTGGGGTTGTTTTATTTAGTTTTTGTACAGATATTTTAAAACAAAATTTACTTTTTTTTAGCCGGGAGTGTTCAACTTTAAAATTTGTATTGCTTGTTCATATGAAAATGTGAAGTCTTCGGAAGGAATGGGTGGAATTCATGATTCTCCAACCGTTAGCTTGTATTATTAGTTTAAAATTGTATTGTTTTCTTTTGTTTTGTTTTTAAACTCGAAACTTGTTTCGGTTTGCGATGTGTAGATGAAACACCGCCACTTTATAAACGTTTGTTTTTAAATTAGTATTTATTTATTTTTCATATATTTCTTAAAGAAACTATGATGTCAAACCTACATCACATTAAATTGCGTTTGTTGAAATTCTTGTGATCTATTCTACGGGATCTAGATCTAGATTTAGATCTAGATCTAGGTCTAGTTTTTGCCTGGCGCTCGTCGTTAAGTGGCTTTTAATTTTCTTGCCTTTGTAATTCTATGGGAATTGTAGAACGTAAATGTTTCGTTGTCAGCTGCTGTGAATAAGATTATTTTATTTATTGACAAAACTGATAGGGACAAATGGATATTTTTTTTAATTTGCTGCCTTTTCGTCACGTTCTTTTATATAGGGGCCTAGCAATGATTCTTTCAGTCCAAATTGCCCTACAGATTACAGCTTTTGTGTTAGTTTACCACCTTTCTGTGCGCGCAGTGTTGAGAACATGATGGATGTAGCCCAGAAAGTTAAATCTATGTGTAGATCTAGCTGTTACCTTATTTCTGAAAAGCTCATAGGCAGGTGGGTTTCTCTTCCCCCCCCCCCCCTTTGTTTTATAAGTACTCCTTAGATCTGTGGTCTTCTGTTTGTGTAGACTTTGATCTGACACCCGTCTGACTTTCCTTGAAAGAACCTTTTACAGACGAGCAAGCTTTCAATTATTTTTATTGTCGCTAATTATCTTATTCTCTTGTAATTTTAATATTTTAATATATGTTAGATATTATTATTATGAATACTTTTTTTTTCATTATCTTTAACTTTAATATTATTATTAAATTTTATTTCTGTTTAGCCTACAGGGGTGGGACTTTCCGGAAGGGAAAATTCAGATTTACCTTCGATCTAGGTCTAGATATATCTAGATTCTAGATCTAGAATCTAGGTCTAGATCTAGATTCTAGACCTTTTTTCTGGAAGAAAATATGTGTGTTAACCTTTCAGATTAGCTTTGCATTTATTGGTAGATTATAAACTTGTACTAGGAATGAACGCGACTCGCGATGTGATGTTCCAAAAGATGGAGGATTAGTCCTATAGCGTTTAGTTCAAGTTACGTGCTTTGTTAGTTGGCAGTGTGTTGTGTGAAAGCCGGATGAAATGCAGACTTGTTGGCCTACTAAACGGTAATGGCGTGCATTTCTTCTTACTCTGTGTTTAAGTTCACGCTTTTGGTTATAATTTTGTGTGCAATAACTTTAAGTTATTCCTAGAATCAGGACTTTGCAGATTATTTTTTTTATAGTAAAAAATGTTCAGTGGTAGGCTACTACTTCGTTCGATGGGACAAACCACGCGGTGAATGTTGAAAAAACATGGCGGCCGGATGTCAGGAATTTTCCCAAATCTAGAATGTTGTTTTGTATCAAAATCTCTTCTTTTGGGTTATTATGTCTTTCTTTCTTTCATTGTGGGATGGGGGGGGGGTGTCATTTTTGTAGTTTAGTTCGCTTGCTTGAATATTCAATGATGCCTTTCAGGCACAGGCCTAGACTCTAGATCTAGTTCTTTTAGTTAGCCATATAGTGTAGAGGTCCGTTTTTCGATTACGGCTTGTTTGGACATTTTAAAGCATAGCCTAATCTTCAGAGAAATTTCCAGTGATGCCAATAAACTTCCCTGTGATTACATACATCGTACGTGTATTTGAAGGCTAGACCCAGAGACATTGTATTGAACCTTCTTTCAGCTCTTAAATTAAATGCGAATAGCCTATGGGTCAATCCATCCAGTTTCCGTGTTTAGGCTAGTCTTGCTAATTTGGATTGGGTTTGGATTTTTAATCAGGTCCAGATAATGTGTCTGGTGAGTCAGGCAGTTTCTCGGAATTTTCCTGAAATTGCATAGGCTATATAAGTCTGGTTGTGCTTAGATCGTTCAAACTCAATATGTCACTATGGTTGGTGTCAATACATGTAGATCTAGCAGATATAATAAACAGCCTACGAGTCTCTGTGTGTGTGTGTGTGTGTGTGTGTGTGTGTGTGTGTGTT
>NW_004797696.1:100167-102636 GCF_000002075.1 Aplysia californica
GAGTCTGTGTGTGTGTGTGTGTGTGTGTGTGTGTGTGTGTGTGTGTGTGTGTGTTGTGTGTGTGTGTGTGTGTGTGTGTGTGTGTGTGTGTGTTTTCGTTGGTTGGGGGTGGGGGTGAAAACTGAGATGCAGTGGGTCGTCTTCAAAGACCTAGAGCATTCCTAATAATTTTGTATTGCACAATATTTTTTTTTAGTGAAAATTTGGGCTTGCAGTTACCATGTCACCCACCTGTAGTCCAACTGTTTCAACTTGGAAAGTGGGAAACTAGTTGTTGGAATGGCTGCAAGTCTTTCTGTTTGTTTTTTGTTTTTGTAAAGTGTTTTACGGCGCTCGCAACTGCATAGGTCATATGAGCGCGCGGGACACACCTAATATTTTCAGTTGGTAGGAAATTTTGAATTTTGCCCAGGTGGCGGCCGAAGCCTACTCTTATCGATTTTAGACCACCAAGGGATCTTTAACGTGCGAAACTTGCACACGGGCCCGGCGAGATTTTTCGCCCTTGTCCGAGAAGGCTAGGTGTCGATCTTTCCTACCAGAAGATCAGGGGTGTAGCAGAAAGACATCAGTAAGGAGGAGCCAAGGAGTAGCATTAGAAAGGCTGCAGAAAGAGTCAGGAGCCCAGAGGACGGGGCAAAGGAGGTGAGGGGGTGGGGGTAGAAAGTGGAAATGAAAGCAGACAACAGAACATTGCTAGAGAGCTGGAAAGGAGGTGAAAGGAGACAATTTTAGAGAAGAAAATTTTTCGTTCACTACCCGGATTCGAACCCGGGACCTTTGAATGAGAGGCCAACACCTTAACCTCTAGGCCACGAGAGCCCCCAGTCTTTCTTGTGCAGAAAACCGTTTCAAGTTTGTGGAAATATATATATATATATATATATATATATATAAAATACAGAAATTTGGCATTCTTTTCTGCCTGAGTTTGCATGTGTGGTTTGTTTTTGTGAGATAATGTGTATGTAAATGCATAGATCTTTTTCGTATAATTAAATTGCAGACACTTGGGTTTTGTATTACCTCAATGTGAAAGAAAGGACTTAAGATAATTGTGTTCGACATTCAGAAGGCATCCACTGTTCTAACTTATCTCTCTCTCTCTCTCTCTCTCTCTCTCTCTCTCTCTCTCTCTTTCTCTCTCTCTCTGTCTGTCTGTCTGTCTGTCTCTCTCTCTCTCTCTCTCTCTCTTTCTCTATCTATCTATCTATCTATCTATCTATCTATCTATCTATCTATCTATCTATCTCCCGACGTGTACGTGGGTGTGTGTGTGTGTCAACTTTGTGGTGAGTGCTCCTCCTGAAAAGGCTGCTTGCTCAAATTGGTTGGTTCTGCATTTGCACAGTGTCCCTCCATTTGACAAATAAGCAAAAATCTATGTGCACGGTCAGTGTCGAAATTAAGCAGAATCGTGAAGTCTCTAATGTTCTACTTTCACAACATCAGCCTGAAAACGCATTTCTGTAAAAATTGTTAAACCAACCACAAAGGTTGTTGCAACCGCAAAGGGTCTATTGATGCAGTGCTTAAATAACTTGATTTTTTTTTTTTTAACTTCTCCTTTAATTCTCTGTGGAAGTGGAGTTGGGCCAATTAAAATAAAATAATAATTTTAAAAAATTTGTTCAAGTTGTATTCGGGATGGTGACGAAGTTTTTTATCTTCAGAATCCTGGTGAAACATTATTGCCATTATATTATTTGTGAGTGGGGTTCAACTTGGGTTTTATTCTCCTCTCCTTTGGGTGTGGATTGTTTTCGTTTGTGGTTTTGGCAGGGTGATAGTACTTTTTTTTTTTGTAAGCCTTGTAGGGTGTGAGATGATAAATTTGTTATCGTTTATTCTCTCTCTCTCTCTCTCTTTCTCTCTCTCTTTCTCTCCCCCTCTCCCCCTCTCTCTCTCTCTCTCTCTCTCTCGCTCTCTCTCTCTCTCTCTCTCTCTCTCTCTCTCTCTCTCTCTCTAAGTGCGTATGGATAGATATGCCTCTCTTTCATGTGTTGGAAAAAAGGGGGAAGGTTACTTTAGGAGGGAAATCCGTTTGTCTTAGGGACAGTTTGTAATTGTTGTAGATTTTGTTTATTTTATCCTGTTGTTTTTATTTATTTTTCACTGTTGCTAGGAGCTGGATTTTTTTATTCGGTTGTTGGGAGATTTGTTTTTGTTTGTGTTTTTTGTTAGGTTTGTTTGTTTTTTGTGTTTTTTTTTTTTGGGGGGGGGTTAGTTTGGGTTTTGTGGGGGGGGGGGGGTTCCCCTAAAAGGGCCTATTAAATTATACAAAGGTGCTCGGCGACGCAAAAAAACACAGGTATGGAACACAAAACAGGAGGAAGGGAAACCCGAATAACAACAATAAGCTGGAGAAAGAGAGGAGAAAAAAATGCTGCCATTACTTTTCCTATGGGTTTTCCGCCAAAAAAGCCCGGGAGAGTCCCGATTTCTTGAGAAAAACTTTAAATCCCACAT
>NW_004797696.1:103289-104827 GCF_000002075.1 Aplysia californica
AGTACAGTAAAACTGTACTAAAATTGAAATGTCTACTCTTATTATTGATGTTGAAAGTGATACTAGAATTGAAACTGATAAAAAGATAATCTTGTACGTATACGGAAAGGGTGGGTCAGTTTTTGAATGTTTTGGATTGTGCAGGGTACTAGGGTGACTCGTACGTATTATCTGTATACAATATAATTAAGTTCAACATGTTGTTCTTGAGGGGTGCACACTTTTGCCTGCAAGTATTAGGTGGATGCTCTGTGTGGTTTGCTCCTTCTTTCCTATCAAGCATCTATTGTCCTGATCTCCCCTCCTTCTTTTTAATGTTTGTTACTTTCTTGTAACACCTGTAATCGTCGGCATCTAAATGACCTTAAATGTGTCACAAGTCAAGTACCGTAAAACTTTTACAAAAAACCCATCAACACGTTTGCCATTTCCATCTCCCAGACATTGGTTAGAACATAAAGGCTTCTGCGTCAACTCGAGTCAGCACGTCTACTGGCTAGATGCTGCATTATTGTTTTGTTTTATTTTGTTTTGTTGTTTTTTCTCCTTGTTTTCTTTATTACTTAGAAATATCTGCTTGCCTTTTATAAAACTATATCCTCTTATACCAGATCTTCATTCTTTTCTTGCAGTTTGAGGTGTAATTCATATTTATTGTAGCTTGAAAAACCCGTCTACTCTGTTTTAATGCTGAAAATACCAACGTTTACATACTTTCAGCTAAACTTACAGCAACAAAGCATGTAATAGGCTTACGACTTGTTCGAGTTATATAGAGAGTCTTAAGTATATTGGGGTGAGGCCTTAGAAAGCGCAACGTTTTCTTTGGCAGCAAAAGTAACGTAAATCTTTCGACATCGTTGTTTTCGTTTTTATTGTTGCTGTCGATATCATTATCATCATCATTGTTGTCAACGTTATCATCCTTCGATTATTCTGTATGTCATTATATTTTTTTAATATAATGTTGTTGTTGTTGTTGCTGTTAAGTTGTTAAGTATTAGGAAACCAAGTAACTTGTGACATCTTTTCCCCGGTAGACAAAATTACTATTGTGTTATTATGTGTACGATTGGAAAAAAAGAAAATATAAGTGGTTGGCGGGTGTTCTGGTGCAATTTGCTCCTTCTTTCACCCATGAAACAGACATATATCGACCTTACCTCTCTGTTTCTTATGGGGTTTGTTTGTTGTTGTTTTGTTGTTGTTGTTTGTTTGTTTGGTGTTGGGTTTTTTTTTGGGGGGGGGGTCTTTTTTTAATTTTAAAAAAAATTGTTACTCTCTTGTATCACCTCGAATCTTCAGCACTTCTATGACCTAATCATGTCGCAAGTGCTGTAGAACTCTACTAAAACTAATCTAATCTTTTTAAAATGAACAAATAAGTTGTTTTTGTATCACTTGTTGGATTGTCTATGAATGGGTCCACGAAGCTGACGACAAAATAAATGCTGACAGAAAGGCTGTCTGAATTTTCTGTGTGACGGATTTGGTTCTGTTATTGCCAACTGGAACGTATTTTAATATTGACCTCGGGA
>NW_004797696.1:105072-107497 GCF_000002075.1 Aplysia californica
ACACACACACACATTTCAGAATTTAGCATCAGAGTGAAGTTGAAGACCCTTTTAATCAACACATAAAATATGTTATTTTAAAGATAAATTGTACAAAACAATTATACCATCGCATTATCTTCGTCCGTTAAAACGCAGCTTACGTGCACTAACCACTGTTAAAAGTTTAATAGGTTAAAATCTACTGTTCTTAAATGGATAATTACTTTCTGTGAATTTCATTTAAATGGATGCTAGTTGTTTATACTACTATTTTCGTCTTTCTATACATCTAGATTGGTGTTTGGGGAGGCCTACGTAAGTAATGAAAAGGTGGGGGATGTATGAAAAAGGTCATGTTAAAATTCCTGTGAGTGAACAAAATTACTCTGTGAAAAACTGTTGACATCCTACTCTTACTTTATCCCTTGAGTCGCGGAAATGATACCCACGACATGGGTGGTTGGTGGGTGCTCAGGTGTGTTTTGTTCCTTCTTTTCTATCGAGCGTCTATCTTTCTTACCTTTCCTCGTTCTTTTCTTTGCATGTTACTCTCAAGTAGTGGGTGAATTGCAGACGCTCTGGTGTGGTTTGCAACTTCTTCCCTATCCAACATCTAGATCTATCATCCTTATCTCCATTCCTTCTTTTTTTGTGTTTGTTATTCTCTTGTAATACCTCTAATCTTCGGCACTCAAGTGACCTATTGCGTTGCAAGTGCCGTTAAGCTCTTACTACAACTAACTAATCTCAAGTAATACTTCTAGTCGTCGGTACTTACATTGCTCAATTGTTTTGCAAGTACAGTAAAACTGTACTAAAATTGAAATGTCTACCGTCCTTGTTTTTCCTTGTTCTTTTCTTTGTATGTTACTCTCTTGTAAAACCTCCATTCTTTGGCACATGTATTATGACTGAATTGTGTTGCAAGAGCCGCAAAACTGTTATTGAAAAATTGGAGCCCTCGACTACTGGATCAATTGCAACTTCCTCTTCTCTCTTTATCTGCGATGCATCTGTTGTTTGCTGCATACGATTATGATCACAATAGTATTTATTTAGGAACTCGTATATTTTGGTAACCAAATTGTGTCAAAAGTGCAGGGTTACGGGTGGGTAGAGAGTCCTGCTGGTAAGGAATATTACATAACCGCCCTTTTGCTTCTAATTTATGTATTTATTTATGGTATTATTATTTTTAATTTGGTTTGATTGTTTCTATGTATGTTTGTTTGTTTATTTTGTTTATTTATTTATTTATTTATTTATCATTACACATTCATTTCGATTTCTTCTGTCTTGTAATGATGCAGGAGGTTTAAAGGTTCTGCTGGTAGATTCATCTTAACTATTAATTTTGTCTACCGATTAGTCTTGCTTTTTTTTTTCTATCCTCAATAAAATGGCGTCATTTTGTCGATGTGCCTCTTTTTTCCCCTGACAAAATTAAAAAATCTTTAGCAGGTGTTGGTTTGCCGGACAGTGCCACGCCTTCAACTGATTTTTTTTTTTTAAGTGCAGACATATCACCCTCAACCTCTGTGTGACTCGAATCGTAAATTTGAAAAAAAGTCAAATAAATTCACGGACCCTAGCAATATGGGAGGCTCACTTTCCAAAAAAAATAGTGTACATATTTACATCAAAGACGGCTCGATTTTTTTATATTTTTTTTTTAATTCCCAGAGAAATAAAATCCTTATGAAATGAGTCTGGTGTGTGGGAAAAATGTGATATGCATAGCTGATAAAACATTGTGCCAGCATAGCCAAACGCCAACTGATGTGGCTCTTTTGATAGATCCGGTTTACTTCTCAATTTTATGACTTTTTTTATGGTCGCAAATTTAACATTCATACCATATGAAGAGCACAGGGGGAAAACGACGGTAGTCACAGACTGGAAAATGTAAGAATGCCAATTTTAAAAGCTTGTGGACTCTTATTAACTTCATACATTGTATTTGTTTGACAGGTGGTTTATTGTTAAGTATTGTTGAATTGCAAATGTAACACTATTAATCAACACGAACACACGAACACGAACTGTTGAACAGGGATACAGTTGTGAGTCAACAAACGTTCAAAATTGGTACCCTCATGATTTTCAGTTTGTGACAACCGTCGTTTTCCCCCTGTAGTCTTCATATGTATTCAGGATCATGGTGGTGTGTTCTGTTTTGTTGTTGTGTTTGGATTGGTTTTCTGTTTACTACACTGTATGTTAAACACACGCACAGAGGCATACACATGTGGACACTCGCATAATTTATACATACACACATACACAGTCATAAAATAATCCACACATACTCCCTCCCACATATAAAGATCACAGATAGACAGACAGACAGACAGACAATAGACACATACACATACACACACACTCACACACTCACACACACACACACACACACACACACACACACACACACACACACACACAC
>NW_004797696.1:108932-109915 GCF_000002075.1 Aplysia californica
CATACACACACACATACACACACACATACACACACACACACACACACACACACACACACACACACACTCATTCTGGTGATCTTACCCTCCCAGCCAAAGAATACAACCATTATTTACATAATACAGTGCATGCAATACCTATTCATTATTTTATAGCATTATTTACTTGTCTGAGTAAAAGGTGCACATCGACACGATTTGTACACAGAAAGAGTAAGTAAGAATGCAATCAAAAACAACAACGGAGGGGGGGGGGAAGAAGTTTGAAATACAATAATTATAATAACAGTACTTAATATTACACCAGTCACGCTTTCCACCATTCAGCAGCTGCGTATCATCATCGGCCATCTGTTAAGGTGCACTCACTAAGCCCAAAATGTCAAAGAGTGTTTTTACTACACATTTCTTAAACTGAGATATATCGACTGCGTGTGCTCGAGAAATGTTTTGTTGTCGAAATTCAAATTTTGAACGTGGTTAAAAATAAAAAAAGAAAGAAAAAAAACTTTTTTTAAAAATAGATACTTGTAATTAATTAATGTAGGTACAATTGTTGAAGGAATTAAAACACCTTTTCCCTCTCCTGAAAAATTTGGCTTTATGGTGGAATTACGACATTTATTGAACAGCTTGCCGACGATGCGTATACATTATGTATTTACAGATGGCTTAATTAGCCTGCGTCCCTTTCATGCTGTTTCATGTCCAGAACATCCTTCTTGTTGAGTGTTGGTGCATTGTGACATCTGAGTACTCGTACCTGTTGGCTTTTAAATTGAGTTGATGCCTCGCCCCTCCTTTGCACTCCTCTCCTCTCCTCTCCTCTCCTCTCCTCTCCTTTAATCTCATCTCATCCGCCCCCGTCAGAGATGCAGAGATGATGAGCTAGTCCTTGTTCACGTGCATGATTGGATTGTGAGAAAAACCAAACCAAAACAAAACAAAATAAAATAAAATAAAATAAAATAAAACAAAAACCT
>NW_004797696.1:112623-114041 GCF_000002075.1 Aplysia californica
AAAATTATTAGTATTATCTTTGTATTATCATTATCATTAATTATATTATTACTATTATCATTGTTCATTGTTATTTTTTTTATACGCTGCATTACAATTTTGTCATACATTGAGACGATGGGGACGTAAAACTCATACATATAGAGAAAAAATGTTATTAAAATTACTCTTGTTGATATTATTATTATTGGCGTGATACAATGTCATCCATAAACAGTTTATTACTTAACCGTTTACTTTTCATAGCAGCTCATTGTGTTGTGCATAAATGGTTTGTGGCATTACGTTTTCCGGTTTTCTCTTTGGCATTGTTCTTTATAATATATATTGACTTGATGTTATTTTTTAAAAAGTTGGGGTCATTTTTGGCCTTCGATTTGGCACTACTTTAGTGTTCTTGTGGGCGTTACTGTGACACGTAGAACCGTATCTGGGATTCAGTTGACATGGAAAGGAAATATGAATGGTTTTGGTTTGGTTTGGTATGTTCGTTTGTTTTGTTGTTGTTGTTGTTGTTGCTTTGTTGTTGCTTTGTTGTTGTTGTTTTTTTGTTTGGGGGGGGGGGTTGTTTTGTAATGGAAGTCGTTATTATTATATTATTTTAGTCTCCGAGCTATCTGAGTAGATCGTACCCTCCATCACAATCGTTAAGTGCCTCTCTGCAATTTTTTAAATATTGTATCTCTGTTGTGTGATTCTTTTCACTGTCCTGTCAGAGTGACAGTCTACTGTGCCCATCGTGGGTGGTTGGCGGGTGCTGTGGTGTGCTTTGGTTTGCTCCTTTAAAAAAAAAAAATCAAACATCTATCGTCCTTATCTCTCCTCCTCTCCTCTTCTCTGTATGTTACTCTCTTGTACTATTATTTCTACGTGTAATGGTGTGTATGTACTTATATGACCTATTTGTGTTGCGAGTGTCGTAAAACTTGTACTTAAATTAAGAACAATACATAAACTGTATATAATTAGTTGCGTTGATTAGCTTTTAGGTCAATGCTTTCATTGGGAGGGGGCGAGTTGTTTGTTTGTTGGGGTTTTTAAATTTTTTTTAGTGGGGGTTGTTTGTTTGTTTGTGTATGTGTGTGTGGGGGGGGGGTGTCTGTTCTTTTTAAAAAGTGTATGTGTATGTTCATTTGCTCAATTACTTCTACTTCCATTTTACATATCACTGAACTACAGCTCCCTTCGATGTCGCCTTATCGAAAACCGGTAAGTACTCGTGGTTTCGACAAGTTTCCGAAATCCGCGCAAGTGTACTCCTGGAGTCATGGTATACTGTATTGTACTAATATTGTGTTGACTATCTATTATAATTTCATTAAAAAATTGACTTAACAAAGTGTTTGTATGTGTGTGCTTATGTTTAGTTTTCTAATGTTTTATTGTTGAGTACCTTATGAATTAATGAAGTCCATTGC
>NW_004797696.1:114252-116752 GCF_000002075.1 Aplysia californica
AGAGAGAGAGAGAGAGAGAGAGAGAGAGAGAGAGAGAGAGAGAGAGAGAGAAAATAAGTCAATACGTACCCAACTCGACGCAAGGATTTTATATCCTTTATTATACTCTTTTTAAGATTTTTTCACACGGTTGTCTGTGCAGTCCTGTCTGCATATATATTCAAATTCAAAACGAGATCGACTCTTCCCATTGGGTGGTGAGTGGCTATACAGAGTTGTCGGCCCTGCCCGGCTGTCTGCCACACACGGGTCATGTGCTTGAGTGAGAGAGAGAGAGAGAGAGACAGAGAGAGAGAGACAGAGAGAGAGAGAGACAGAGAGAGAGAGAGAGCGAGAAGAGGTAAAAACCTCTCATCTGTTTGTACAGCGCCTACAACATACAGGGGTTTGGCTGGGAACGCCAGACGAGACGAGGAGATCGAACGAGCTTGTCTGGCTGAGTATTGGTACCATGCAGTGGTTGAGTCTGGATTTGGATGCTCTAGGGCTGTAGGTTCGATTCTACTTTTGTTTTAAAGAGCCAGCGCACAGTATGGCTTGTTCCGTCTGCGTGCCTCCTCCCACGAGCGTGTCAGGGCGCCCTGACATCGTGTCGTCATTATGCATGCTAATCGCCTTCTGTCTTCGCGTTGAAATACTTAGCCTAGAATCCGCGTAGGCCTACTTTTTCAACATTATTTCTCGATTAATAATAACAGCACTCTAGACTGGATGGTCTTTCGGGGTGAATTTCAGTGAAAAGAGCACAGAACCGGCGAGTTTCGAAAACTCATCGCCGCCGAGGTTTCGAAACTCGCGCAGCTTCGTGTCAACGACCTCTGTCGGATCAACCATAATAACCCCGCTCGCCGGGCACAAATAGACCTTTTCCTTTGCCGTCTCACGTTTTAAAAAGCAAAGCACTATAAAAAGAAGAGAGAGAGAAGAAAACTTTATTACCTTGAAATGAAAAATAATTTGTGTGGGAAAGAAAAATAGTATTTGTGTGCAGACGATCGAACAAACAAGTAAGCACACGGTAGGCCCATGAAGAATCAGTCAGCGAGGCAGCAGACGAGGGACTTGGAGCGGCCGGTGTGTGTCTGGCTGGGCCGGTGTTGCGTCAAGCAGCCAGGCGTTCACAGTACACTAAAGACTCGTGTGGTCTCGGTCGTCAGGATTGGCACGACTGTCCGCCCGCAGTAGACTAGACAGACCCAGAGTTCCCAGACACCTAGCTAGACATACACTTTATAGAGCACTGTCTGTCTGGCTGGCTGGCTGACCGAGTGCTACTACTTCAGCCACTACTACTACGACTACTACTACGACTACGACAGGATTTCACCGCGTGGTGTTGGTGCCGTGATGTTTTTCCTAACAAAGATGTTAGCATCTTTTATCTATTCCTTTGCTCTTTTATCATGAAATAGATTATATGTATATATTCGGTCTGAATGTAGCCTACTAGTTCATTTCTAGCATTATTTTCTTTCCACAGTGTGTCCTTCTTTTCTCTATTTGTCTGTTTATTCGTTTGTTCTGTTGATTAAGTTTTCTTGATATTTTTACAAATATATTTTTGCTTTTTGTTTTATTTTCTGGAATATGTAGATCTAGATTTATATAGACTTGCTTGAATATTAGTTGACAGGCTTTGCGTTTGCAGTTGTTCTTGTGTGTCTGTTTTATTTAGATTTACTTTCCTTTCATCCTTTCTTTTGCTATATATTTTAGAATTTATCACTCAAATGTCTTTATTTAAATCTATTTGGCTGCTTAATGTATTATCTATGTTTCTGCTCGCATTGTTTTACCTCATTTCGGTCATCTAAGGGTATCCATACTTTTTGGTTCAATAATTTAATATTATTTTTTTCAGAAATTATTATTCTTTGCTTGCATCCTCTTATTTATTTCAGCTTTAAAAGAATTTTATTTTTTAGGTATTTTATGTCAATAATGTTATTTTATTTCGTCGTATAAATATCATTTTAAGTGCCCACATAACTGAACAATGCTTAAAATGTTTTAAAATATCTGCCCCCCACCCTCCCCGTATCATCCTGTATGGGTTGCCGGAGGTCACTACTGCGAGGCCTTACTTTTGTACTGTCCCTCTACTGGTTTTTGTATTGAACTTTTTCCCCAGCACGTAATTCACCCGAGAAGATGCAGCGACTATCATGAAAACCTATATCTGTCTCCAGACATCTCACTATCTAGGTCTACTCGATGCGATCGATTTAGTCTTGTATTTTATCCTTTCTTTTTTCTCTGTCATCGCACACCCGTTATGTACGAGCGGATATAAGCAGTTCTGATAACTTGGTAAATGTCTTTATCTGACATAATATGTTTGATTTATAGAGGCTTATTGTTTGATATCACGTGGCCGCGGTTCTGAGTCGTAATTATGAAAAATTTCACTGTTTTTCTAAGATTTTAAAATAATTATGTCTTATCAAATTATTTCACAAATCTATTTGCCGATATTTAAGTATAAATTCAAGGGAGGCAT
>NW_004797696.1:120861-125505 GCF_000002075.1 Aplysia californica
TCTATGTATGTATGTATCTATGTATGTATGTATCTATCTATCTATCTATCTATCTATCTATCTATCTATCTATCTATCTATCTATCTATCTATCTATCTATCTCTCTCTCGATCTATCTGCCTGTCTGCATATAATTTATTTAGTCATATTTACATGTGTCAATATTCAATATTATGTGTAATATTATATATTATTATATCAGCATCATTATTAGTAGTATTAGTATTGGCTCGGTATTAGTATTAGTATTAGTACTTGATAGTATTTATGCGACCCGATAGTACGGGTTTGCTGCCGTAGTTTTCTAGAGTTACCAATACTGACTGAGGTTTCCGTGGCTCATTTGTCTCTATTGTCGTACGGACACTTTTCAATTACTGAAAAGGTCAGCCATACTAGGGAAGGGAAGTGAATGAAATTGGATCGCTTTCATTTCTATGTTTCTCTTTACCCTTCCATCTGTCTATGTATCAACTTGTCTCTTTGTTCAGAGGTGTGCTGTGTACCTAAACTATTATTCTGCCTGTTTGTATCTGTCTGTCTGCCCTTAGTCTATCTACCTACCTACCTACCTACCTACCTACCTACCTACCTACCTACCTACCTACCTACCTACCTACCTACCTACCTACCTACCTACCTACCTACCTACCTACCTACCTACCTACCTACCTACCTACCTACCTACCTACCTACCTACCTACCTACCTACCTATCCTCGCCCGCCTTTCTACCTACCTATCCCCGCCCGCCTTTCTATCTATCTATCTATCTATCTATCTATCTATCTATCTATCTATCTATCTATCTATCTATCTATCTATCTATCTATCTATCTATCTATCTATCTGTCGATCTATCTATCTATCTATCTATCTTTCTGTTTGTCTCTCTGTCTGGAAAATAAATATATGTCGATCAGTCTGTCTGCTAAGCTGTGTCGGCTGTTCATATTACCGACACTGTGCGCCTAGAACCAAGTCTAGCAGTAATGTGTACCATAATGTATGTCCGAAACTGCCTCAGTGGCGGGTTTCAATGAGTGTGGTTGTCTATAATTATTATTTTACAAATAAAAGCATTTTTAACTTTTAATCTTGTAGATGATTTTGATAATCTAGTAGTCGTAATTGGGATTTTTATTTTGGTAAACAATATTAATAATTATATATAAATATTGATAACAATAATAGGTCTAATAATAACAATAATAATAGATCTAATAATAATAATAATTAGTATTATTATAAGTATAATAATAGTAATAGATCTAATAATAATAATAATAATAATAATAATAATAATAATGGTAATAATAAATCTTATAATAATAATGGCAATATAGATAAATAATAATAATGGTAATAATAAATCTTATAATAATAATAATGGCAATATAGATAAATAATAATAATGATAATGGCAATCTAGATAAACAATAATGAAATAAATAATATTATTAATAATCTTAATAAAAATGATGATATTGGATGTAAAAATGACAATGGTAAAAATGATAATAGTAGTAATTGTGCTATTAATTTTATGTCCATAGTAATTTCCATAGTGGCAATAAAAAAGTAATAGAAATATTGTGAGGAAAATTGTCAAAGAATGACTGTAACAATTATCTATCTATCTATCTATCTATCTATCTATCTATCTATCTATCTATCTATCTATCTATCTATATATATATATATAGAGAGAGAGAGAGAGAGAGAGAGAGAGAGAGAGAGAGAGAGAGAGAGATATAGATATATATAGATATAGATATAGATATATATAGATATAGATATAGATATATGTACAGTTATAGTAATCGTGATAGGGATAGAAACAATGAGGTAAATATCAATGATTACGATAGAAGTAGTACACATGTAGTAACAATATTTTATGTCTATCGTCGTCGTCATTATAATCTCCATAAAAGGAAAAATCATAATAATGATAAAAATAATAATGATAGTAGTAATTGTAGTGTTGATTGTAGTATAGTGCTAACAGTGACGTTGATTATATCAATTTCAAGTTTATTAGGACATAAAACCACTCTCGACTTCTTCGAAGTAGCAGTGCATTCATTTGAAGTAAAAGTAAAAGTCATGGATCCCTTAGAACGAAATTACGAAGTAATAGAATCGAGCTTGACAAACAGCTTTCCGTTTTGGTTTTGGCAAAGTTTATTGTAAGACCGTAAATGGGTTATTACTTCTTCCCACTAATTTAATTGGGGTCTTCCAAACACTAAACGTATTCTTTAGAAGAAAAAGAAGTCAGTTTTTTAAAGATATCTTTTGATTTCTGTCCAACCCCTTAGGTGAAAATAATAATGATAATTATAATAATAATAATAAATGCTGTGGTAATGATAATAATGAACATTTAAACTATAGAATCTAGTCATCTTTCTTCTGATAAATATATAATATGTAATAATCACTGATAATTATAATTATTAGTATAATCGTAACCATAATCTTAATAATGACAATGGTAATAAATAAAGAAGTAAATAGTCATAAGTAAATAGGAAAATAACTATATAATTAAACAGATAAATGAATAAATAAATAGATAAATAAAAAAATAAACAAACAAATGAATAGATAGATAAATGAATAAAGAGATAAATAAATAAACAAACAAATAAATAAATAAATAAGTAAATAAATAAATAAATAAGACAATCATTATTAATTTTAATAAGCCAATGATGGTTTGAAGTTCTAGAAATACATATACAGCATAAGATTGTAAGACATGTGGGGGTAGGTAGCGATGGTCTTTACTACTGCTTTTTGATCGCAAACATCTAAATGAGTGCTTGCCGACCAAGGAGTATCGCGATTTGGTCATTTTGATAGGCGATGGGGATCACTCAGGTAACGACAGTAAGTTATTTAATGCCCCGCTTAGAAAATGCATGTAGGTGGGCAGTATAATAGTAGATAACATGTGTATAGCGCAAATCCCCGCTCAACAGCAAGCTCTATGCACTTCTTATATGATATAGTAGTAGAGGGTTTTACGGCGCTCGCAACTGCATAGGGTCATATGAGCGTCTGTGCGCTTCACAATCTATACTATTACCCCAGCAGGCCTGAGAGCATTCTGAAACAAACTCCACTTCCTGGGAAGGATACAGTAGGCTACCGGTATGAAAAGTTTAACCTCCAGAAAGTGGCAAAAGTGGGTGCTGGCTATAAATATTTTGATAAACATGAACCGAGATGATGGTGATTGTAATAAATAAATAAATAAATAAATAAATAAATAAATAAATAAATAAATAAATAAATAGATAAATAAATAAATAAATAGATAAATAAATAAATAAATAAATAAATAAATAAATAAATAAATAGATAAATAAATAGATAAATAAATAAATAAATAAATAGATAAATAAATAAATAAATAAATAGATAAATAAATAAAATAAACATGAGGATGCCAATGATGCTTTCCAGCTTAAGAAATATTAATATGAACAGTGTAATACTACTGCCGCACTCACAACTGTCTTCTTTTCCTACGATTATACGCTCAACCGTTGGCTTTCACCTTCAAACTTAAAGATTATATAGTACGCGTGACAATGATAATGATTTGGCTAAAATAGTGTTGATAGTGCCGTAAAACATTTACTAAATCAAACTATCAGCAAATAACGTGATATAATCAAACTTGGGCCACTTTGTTGGGGGTTTTTCGCCTTTTTTTGCATGGAAGGTTTTTTTTGACTTTAGCACAAAAGGGAAAAAAAAAAAGGGGCGCCCCCCCCCATGCGCCACAAAATCTTCTTTTATTTTAATGAGTATCCCCCCCCCCCCCCCTCCTCCCCCCTCCCCAAAAATAATTAATTGTACTTGAAATGGCTATCTAGATAGCAATTATAATGTTAGTAATAATGATGATAAAAGTTATCGCAATAAGAAGTGGAGAATTAACCAAATCAACAATTAGTAATAATAACGGTAGTAAGAGCAATGATAATGAAAATGATAGTAATGATGATAATATTAAAAATACTAATGATAATATTAATATTAACCGTTTATAATAATGATGATATTAAAAAGAAGAATAAGAATAGAAATAAGATTAATGAAAATAACCATAATGATGAGAAGAAGAAGAAGAAGAAGAACCCTAATGATGATGATGATAATAATAATTATAGCCATGACGATGATAATAATAATAATAATGAATATAATTATTATAATAAATATTATATTATAATAATTATAATAATAATAATAGTTGTACATATAATTATATTAGTAGTAATAATAATAATAGGTGTACGTGTAATACATGTAATAATAATTATTATTATTATACATGTAATAATAATAATAAAAATTGTAAATGTAATAATAATAATAAAAATTGTAAATGTAATAATAATAATAAAAATTGTAAATGTAATAAATGTAATAATAATAATAAAAAATTGTAATAATAATAATAATAATTGTACATGTAATAGTAGCAATAATAACAATAATATCAACTGCTGCATGTATTTGGGATTATAATAACACCAGTAATGACAACAAAAATAAGACAAGAATGAAGATGACAGAGAGAGAGAACAGCTTACGACACCTCATATGACTTTATGCAGTTCC
>NW_004797696.1:125605-126686 GCF_000002075.1 Aplysia californica
TAAATAAATAAATAAATAAGACAATCATTATTAATTTTAATAAGCCAATGATGGTTTGAAGTTCTAGAAATACATATACAGCATAAGATTGTAAGACATGTGGGGGTAGGTAGCGATGGTCTTTACTACTGCTTTTTGATCGCAAACATCTAAATGAGTGCTTGTCGACCAAGGAGTATCGCGATTTTGTCATTTTGATAGGCGATGGGGATCACTCAGGTAACAACAGTAAGTTATTTAATGCCCCGCTTAGAAAATGCATGTAGGTGGGCAGTATAATAGTAGATAACATGTGTATAGCGCAAATCCCCGCTCAACAGCAAGCTCTATGCACTTCTTATATAATATAGTAGTAGAGGGTTTTACGGCGCTCGCAACTGCATAGGGTCATATGAGCGTCTGTGCGCTTCACAATCTATACTATTACCCCAGCAGGCCTGAGAGCATTCTGAAACAAACTCCACTTCCTGGGAAGGATACAGTAGGCTAGCGGTATGAAAAGTTTAACCTCCAGAAAGTGGCAAAAGTGGGTGCTGGCTATAAATATTTTGATAAACATGAACCGAGATGATGGTGATTGTAATAAATAAATAAATAAATAAATAGATAAATAGATAAATAAATAAATAAATAAATAAATAAATAAATAAATAAATAAATAAATAGATAAATAGATAAATAGATAAATAAATAAAATAAACATGAGGATGCCAATGATGCTTTCCAGCTTAAGAAATATTAATATGAACAGTGTAATACTACTGCCGCACTCACAACTGTCTTCTTTTCCTACGATTATAAGCTCAACCGTTGGCTTTCACCTTCAAACTTAAAGATTATATAGTACGCGTGACAATGATAATGATTTGGCTAAAATAGTGTTGATAGTGCCGTAAAACATTTACTAAATCAAACTATCAGCAAATAACGTGATATAATCAAACTTGGGCTAGCTTTGTTGGGAGTTTCGGCTCTGTTAGGATCAGAAGATGATTTAGACACTAGCAACGTAGAGAAGAAATAGAAAGAGCTGACCACACCAATGCGCCCAAAAGCCTCGTTAGTCATAATGAGTATACCC
>NW_004797696.1:127365-129161 GCF_000002075.1 Aplysia californica
ATAAAAATTGTAAATGTAATAATAATAATAATAATTGTACATGTAATAGTAGCAATAATAACAATAATATCAACTGCTGCATGTATTTGGGATTATAATAACACCAGTAATGACAACAAAAATAAGACAAGAATGAAGATGACAAGAGAGAGAGAACAGCTTCGACAACCTCATATGACTTTATGCAGTTCCGAGCGCCGTAAAACTTTTTTAAAAACCCAACTGTAACGACAATGGTGTCGACAGTAATAACGATAACGATATACAGTATAAGTACATGTATAGTGGACGGGAAGAGCCTATCGCAAGCAGGAGAACTGAGTTCGATTCCCGAGTGGGAAAATGTTTATTGAGTATCTTTCTGCTCGGATGCTGTATCCCTCTCGGCCCGGTTCACCCCGTCATACTGGGTCGGACGCCTGCCTCTCAAATGACCAAAACTGTGTCGATGAGGGGAAAAATACACCTACATAAAAAAACACCTGAATCTTGCTTAGCCCTGATAGGCAGAGGCAAATCAGCCAACTTCGCAAACTGTCAAAATTGTGTCGATGGGGACGTAAAACGTTTACGGTCATATCATGTTATTGTAACATTTCGGCTCTTTCAGTTTTGAAGCACGCATATATTTTACAAAATATGTATTGTCAAAAGAAGCAGCATAATAAATGTACAAATATTTAATTGGTCATATTATTATTTTTCGGAAGCACCATTCTGAAATGTCAGTGAATGGCCGGAGGACATCCCTGGTAGGCTCTACGTTACCATCCCTCTGTTGTTTCGGGCTATTAGTATTAGTCTCGGTCTTCCAGGCTCTGCGACACTTATTGTGCATGGATGGTTAACGGGTGTTCTGGTGTGGTTTGCTCCTTCTTTTCTATGAAACATCCATTTGTGTTCGTGACTTTCTTGTAACACCGCTAATCTTCGGCACATATTTGACCTTATTGTGTTGCATGTGTCGTTGAACCCTTACTAAAACTAAACAGTTATTGTATTGAAATGCTCCTCTTTTAGTTTTAGTGAACCTTACTCAAACCCCAGTGAAATATGTTATGGCGTGCATATACATTGAAGCTTATAGTCCCTATAAACATAGATTCAATGTCTTGCAAATCCTTGCCCTTGGAAAGCTATGGAATTGTACAAGTCTTAAATCTTTAAGGGCGTAGCGGGGACATGATATATTATGTCATATCAGCAGCAGACCAGAGGCAATGTTGTGGCACATTTCGAACCATAATGTGCTAAATAGTAGAAACTGGAATTGTCATCATATTTCATACGATGCTTGTTGTTTCCTGCCTTTTTCATCAGAAATGTTAAAGTCGAATTTGAGGTGTCTCAAATCAGCGCCTTTTCAAACGTCCTTGAAAGACCAGAAAGTGCGTCCTCATTGAGTCAGTGGCTTAATCCATTCGTTTGCATGCATTTACTTACCCACACTTTTGAAACATTCGTATTCTAAGAAACATTCAAATTTCTTTGCTGTTGAATCATTTTTGGACAGAAAATTAGGTAGTAATACATGTACACGCACCCTGTCCCATTTTAAAATACACGTTAGCTACATTTTGTGTTGTTTTCCGTTACATATATATTTATTGTATCGTATTTTGGGGCCAGTAGTCCTTGGCCCCGTTATATGTAAATCTGACATTTGAAAGACGGCAGTTTAATTATTTTCCGCTGTTTTCCGATCATTTTTGTCAACAGTTTTGCTTCAATATCCGTGGCTAGGTTGGTATGAGTAGCATGTCCTGGAAGGTCGAGATTTGAATCTGGAAAAGGCG
>NW_004797696.1:129261-139281 GCF_000002075.1 Aplysia californica
GTAGAATCTTTGCTCGTCTTTCTTGGAAGAAAACTGCCGCGCTTGCCCTATCGGGGAGTCGAGACCTCCGGCTTCTGAACGTTTAGCTTTTATGTTTTAGTAAACAGTTTACGACACTTGCAACACAGTTAGGTTATATAAGTGCCAAAATAATAGGTACAGCAAGAGAGTAACATTCGCACAAAAAGAAGTAGAAGAGATGAGGGCAGTAGATATGTGATAGGGTAGGAGTTAGCCAGACCAGAGCACCCGCCAACTACCCACTCCTAAACGTTTAGTATTGCAATCATAAATTCCCACGAAGAGCGAGCAAAAGCTATTTCTGCTTTGTCCTGGCACTACCTTGACTGACCACGTCTTGTGTGTGACCGGAGAGTGCCACTGGAAGGTCCAACTTCTGTACCTTTTTTCTCCGTTGCTTCTTTTAATCTTGCTCTTTCTCACTTAAAAAATGGCTGGTGATTGTAGAGCGCCATTGGCAGGTCTTAATTCTTTTCTTTCCCTTTTTTGTTTTTCTGTATGTCTTACTTCTTCCCTCTGCTATATTATGACCGTTAGTGTGTCTATGTGCTTCTCTGCTCGAAACTCGTATTTAAATCACTGGTTTGTTTTAAAACTGAGATCCCCAAACCTACGTGTTGCTCAAACGTCATGCTAAGCACTGGGGAAAAAAGGAGGGCGGGCAGTTTATCGCAACCTTAAAATTTCAAAGTTCTCTCTGACATAATAAATGTGGCCGTTTTGAATGACTAAAACCACGAGGTTTGAAACCAAATCATGTTCTATCTGCTCTATCGAAATCGTAAAAATGTCCGGAATCTTTATCTGGACATTCGAAGAATTGCATTCGAAAAAGCTTGACATGTGAAACTCAAAATTTATAACGTCAAATTTCTCAAAACTAGGTACTGAACATATAGAACTTTGTAATTCTAGGGTAGCACAATACATTTGTATTAATGTCCTCGGGATCGCCTTGTGCCTGGGTTATACCCTCTGCCCACTACCAGTCGGTCGACCGAATTCAACAAAATTTGACTGTGATCTTCAAAACCAAACGCGTTTGTCTTTCAAGGTTACGAGTCGAATCGGTTGTGTAGTGCCAAAATAAAACCGTTTGCCCCACCCATGAAGGAGAAATCTAGCTGGCCACCGACTCAATCTGATGAGTCCGATTGGTAGTGTGCATAGGGTGGGTATAAACTTACTCAACTGAATGTGGCTCGAACTTTTTATTTTAAAAAAATCTTTTTCTTCTCTTAGGATGGGTTTCAATCAAATCCACTGACAGGATTTTGATCTTTTAGCGCTTTTGGGGTGAGGGGTGGGGTGGGGGGGTGAATAAAAATAGAAAACCACCAAAGTCTTTCTGGTGTGTTGGTTAGGCTCTTCTCTCTGACACGCAGGGGGCGCCAGTTCGGAGGCCCCTGTCGGGAGGAGTCTGTTTAATGGAGGTCTCCGTCTTTCTGCTTTATCACAGGCAGGCTGGGTTTTCCCCCCAACAGACTTTGCCGAAACTGCTCACCTCCAAAAATGATCGTCTAAATTGTTTGGAGGTTAAACATTTACATTTTGGGCTGTAGTGTAGATCTTTGAGGACTTTACTTTCCTCTGTTGTTTCTCATAGTCCTGCTCTTTCCCAGCTCAAGATCGCGGATGGTTGGTGGGCGCCACCGGCAGGTCTTACTTCTTTTCTTTCCCTCTGCTGTTTCTCGAAAGTGATCGTCTAAATTATTTGGAAGTTAAACATTTTCGTTTTGGATTGTAGATCTGTGTGAACAAGGGAAATATGGTGTATGGGATTTGGCATACTCGAAGAAAACGAAACGCTGCTCTATTCTTGTGTAAGAACACAAAGTCTGCTTTGAAAATTAAAAAGAGAATTAATTTTTAAAGACTGACTGACTGTCAGACAAAGACGGAAAATGTGAAGAATGGGTAATCAAATAATAATAATGACCCAAAGAAAAAAACCCAGAATGTTCTTGCTATTGATCCATGATCGCACTCAGATACTTACACATCTATTTATTATGTAATGGACACAGAGGGGCATATAGACACATACGCTCACGCACGCGCGCACACACACACACACACAGCGCGCGCGTGCATTCATACATGTCATCGTCAAGCTGTTCACTTGTTCTAAGTCCAGACAGCAAAAAAATGTCAAGAGTTTCTTTTTAAAAAAAGAAGAAATACATGTACTAGCCTATCCATCCATCCATCCATGCATAATTTGTCTGATATTCATTTTAGATAAATCAACAGAGTAGTTTTTCTTCACATAGCGCGTAATAAAAAATAACTCATTTTCAGCCATGCCTCCATTTTTGTAGCTTGACGCACGAGTTCGCATTATGCTTACCACTAAAAGTCCCAACGACTGGGCCATATTGCAAACTACAGTAGTCTAACAGGCCAACGGAAGTTTGCAGACAGTTTTTTCTCACATTTCCTTTGCCTGTTGAGATTATGGTTAAGATTAGTAAAGAGCAGAGAGCTTTTTGTATTGAACATTTCCTCACTTTCCTCACCACCAACGCATTTCACAAGTTTCGCACAAGGTGCGGAAATAAGGTTAAAGTGTCGTTAAGGCCGTCTTTGATGTCAAGGATGAAAATGGTCCATCTGTTTGGACCTGCGGAAAATCAGAACTAAAAAATCCCAGACAAAATGACCACTTCAGATCAAATACACACCGTTCGTACCCCTTTAAACGTCACCAGGGTGCACCTTTCAGTAAATAATCCCCATGAGACGATTGTCCGTAGACAATGTCTGCAGCTAGGACTTTCCAATATCTCAATGGTCTGCATTCTCAAGGCAGATCTTCATCTACGACTGTACCATTTTCCTCTTCGCGAAGCTGATATGGATCAGAGGATAGCAATGTGTTCATGATTCCTCCATCGTATTGAAAAGCGTGGACATTCCCTCTATGAAATTTGGTTCCTTGGCAAAGCCCATACTCACCTTTCAGGATATGTTAACTCCACAAATGCTGTCTATCTGGGCAACCTCACCCTACCCCCTATTGTCTCTAGAAACAACTCCGTACAGTTTGTGTGGCTTCGAGTACTAATGGTTGGGTTCTTGTGTTTAGCCACCATTTAACACTACAAACTATGCGTTAAAATGACCAAAATTTGTCTAGTCCGAAGAAGGACATATAGAGCACTTGTTCTCGGAATTCCAGAATTTTACAAATATTTGTTAATCTCTGAAAGAGAAAAGAAATATTGTTTAAATGTTAAAGGGATGGAAAGATTATATATTTTTTTAATGAAGGTAAAAAGCAAACCAATCTTTTCACGACTGTACTAACAAGATCTTTAAATTGGTGCATTTTTTCGTTTATATTATGTGGTTTTTATAAAAGCCGTTTCCGTTTTCGAAAACAAGTTTTTTCTTTATGAATTTTATATCGAACAATTTCCTTTTGGATGAATTATATCTGTTCCAAATAGCAACATTTTGTCCGATGTATAGTACATGTATATTTTTTTTTTTAAAGAGGAAGGTGATAATCGTTTAGATTATGAATTTCGACAAAATATAGCACGAGCAATACAACTGATAGACTACCACAGATTATAAATCTGCTATTTAAAAAAAGAAATACAAAACTTGGGGCTTAGTACGTTTGATCAGCGGGCCGACGATGTATACATTCGTACAGTCTGGTATGCACATAACGAAATCGGCGGGATATCGAATTTTTTTTCGTTATGTCCGAATTTCGCTATGGACGTGTTTCAAATACAAAATATTATACATGTATTAGAAAAACTTAAAGACATGACATGAAACACACACACACGCACACACACACACACACACACACACACACACACACACACACACACACACACACACACACACACTCACACAAAACTGTGTACTTGAACTTGACATTAATAAGGATCAATGAGTTGTGTCATTTGTGCACCAGTTTCACCTTGTGTTCGGGGTCCGTGTGGTTGGCGGGTGCTTTAGTGTGGTTTGCTCCTTCTTTCCTAGCAAACCTCTATCTTATTCTCCCCCCCCCCTCCCCTTCTTTTTGTGTTGGTTACTCTCTTGTAACACCTCTAATCTCCGGTACTTACTTCACCTTATTGTGTTACAAGTGCCGTAAAACTCTTACTAAAACAAACTAAAATGTTGGTGGCCAAGATCAGTCTCACCAACGTCCTTTTTGAAAGCATTTGTGCCCTTTCCTTACAACGTGGTTATTGCTGAGCCGGTCCACAATATCTCGGCTTTCCTCCGAAAGTGCAATATATCTTTTATCAGGTAATTCCTACCAAAGTAATTACAACCTAAAAAGAACGAGTGTCGGTACTAGTGTAATAGTACACAGTATCTTCTTCGGTTAATTTGGAGTTGTGCAAACCAAGACGACAGTTGGTAAGACTATCTGGGTGTGAGTTTGTTATATCTCTGCTATCTGATGATCGTAGAAGAAGGACAGGCATACTTTGAGACCTGTAACCCGGCGACGTCTTTCTTGGAGTAATTTAGGTGTGTTAGTACTTATAGGTACTCTATGAGAAGGGAGAGGGGGAGGATTGGATTATTATATCTCTGTTTGTGAGTGAAGGCACGTATGATGTCGGTTCTTGTTTTGTTTTTGTCTTTTTTAAAAAATCATTTTCTTGAGTTGGCGTTTAAGACACTCAAGTGGACCAACACGTTTCGCCGCCCAGATCGAGGCAGACACTGCTAACATGCAACAGAGATACTGCTTCTCTTTTTCTGTTGTTTTTTTTGTGTATCTGTCTTGCTGTTACGAGCGTCTGTGAAGTAGTGATTAGGCTCTTTGCTTGCCATCGTACGCAAAAGACCTGGGAGTTCTATTTCCACATAGGGAGAATTCTTATCGAGTATCCCTGTGTTTCTGATGATGCGTTATTCTGTTAACGTGCCTCTCTTTACTCAAATTTAAACTGTCTTGCTCTTTCCTAACACTGAACGGGCGTGATACTGTTTTCTCACACCGAACTGATATTAATACCCACTGCACATTAGTCAGTTGATTCATTTGTTTCTGTCGGGCGAGCCAGACTTAACATTTGGACATTAGACGGGTTCAACTTCCGACCTTGAAAATAAACATGTCCTTTAGATCGTTCTGTAGCTGTTTCTTCATCTTCCAGTTCATAGTGTTTTAAGTGAATGGCTTAGAGTTAAGAGTTTAAAGGAACTTGATTTAAGCTAACTGATGTAGCTCTATTGATGTGTGTTTCTTTGTTTGCTTGTCTGTTTGTTTGTTTGGATTAAAGACACACCCACCAGCAAGATTGCGGTCATTCTGAGATATATTCAAATTCATGTTTCTGATCTGTGCGTGATGGTTCGAAATGTGCCACAACATTGTCTTTGGTCCTCTGCTGGTCGGACATAATATAATGTCTGCTACGTTGATAAAGAATTAATGTAGTGTCTGCATATATACAATTATATCATATCATATTATATAGTACATATAATAAAACGATTCGTAGATGGATAGAGCTTAAGGGTAGATCCGACCAGAAATGTGCCGTTCAAATTTAACGACCTTTGCTGGTCGGACATATTATGTCTGCTACGTTGATAAAGAATTAATGTAGTGTCTGCATATATACAATTATATCATATCATATTACATAGTACATATAATAAAACGATTCGTAGATGGATAGAGCTTAAGGGTAGATCCGACCAGACATGTGCCGTTCAAATTTAAAGTACGTAAGGTGTACATAATATGATACCTATTCTATATTCTAGACAATAATGATATTACCGAGTCTTCATTTTAGTCTCCGACAACGCCCCTACTGTTTTAGTAATACAGACTGTATTATTAATAGTAATAATAATAGTAGTAGTATTACTACTACTACTAATAAAATAATAGTAATTACTATTAAATAATGATGATAGTTATTATTATTAGTAGTATTATCATCTTAATGATTATCACCATAATAATAATGAAAAAAGCAACAGCAATCGTGACAGTTACCCATGCATATTCTAAACATACAGACGATAATTGTATAGTTTGAATTGATACTAATTACTGTAATAATAATAATAATAATAATAATAATAATAATAATAATAATAATAATAATAATAATAATAATATAGTAGTAGTAGCAGTAGTAGTACTTGTTGTTGTAGTAGTAGTAGTAGTAGTAGTAGTAGTAGTAGTAGTAGTAGTAGTAGTAGTAGTAGTAGTAGTAGTAGTAGTAGTAGTAGATTTAATAGTAATGATAATAATAGTAATGACAGGTCTATTTGTACTAATATTTATGTTTCTAGTGCTGTTGGTCGGAATTAAGAGTTTACAACAATATTCGGGCCTTGACAATAACAATATTACTAATTATTATAATTATAACACTGATATTTTTATTATTATTATTGTTATTTTAAAAAAATCATTATTATTATTACACCTTCAGCATTAAGAATTGCAGCAACCGCAGTAACAGCTATAATAATAATGATTTTATTAATAAGTTTAGGAATACCCATTGATTACAATTTTGACAACAGCAAAATGATACTTCTACACGTATTCAGCACAAAATGTCATACTTTAAGTTTCCGATGGGAAGCCTACATTTCTGAATTTGTGCTTGGAATGGTCTAACTCCTCTACTAATCTGCATTTTACTTCCTACTGTTTGAAAATCGAAAGCTGTGAAATGAATTTGAAGGTGGAGTTGTAAAAATTCGAAAATAGAGCAAACTTATTGGTAGGAATGTAAAGAAAAAAGGTCCCTTCGAGGTATAAATAAGGATGAACTATACATCTACCAACTCGTTTTGGCGACCATAAAGTTGTGAAGTTTATTCTGTCAGTTGGTGAGGTGGACCAAAATCTCGTTTTCGTATCCGCTGTAGTTACGGGAGTGGGGGGGGATACCATTTCAAAGGTTTAATGTCTTCTGTTTTTCTACTTGCCTTTCTCTCTCTCTCTCTCTCTCTCTCTCTCTCTCTCTCTCTCTCTCTCTCTCTCTCTCTCTCTCTCTCTCTCTCTCTCTCTCTCTCTCTCTTTCTCACCTCTCTCTCTCTCCCCCCTCTCTCTCTTTCCGCCCTACCGTCCCGTCTTTCTCTCTGGACATGCGCCGGATCATCGAAGTGCTCCGACTTCGAAAGTGTTGCTATTTAATTAAATGATGTATTTCTGCGCATGCTCAACATTACCAGGCAATCTGCGTATCCAAGGCAGTACATGAAGCTTCTATCTCTCTGAGCATGTTTGGGATTATCCAGGGTGGTCCAACCTGGATAAGGTAGTTTCTTTCTTTGTGCGAATGTTCTGGATTATCCATTAGCATAATTGACTCCTAATCCGAACAGCTTTTCCTCCCTCTCTGCGCATGCCCAGGAATACCAAACGCAAACGCTGTCCGAATCTGAAGAGACGCTTTCCTTCTTTGTACACACATGTTCAGGGTGCTTAGTTTTGCAGTTCTCTGCTTTGAAAGATCATTGTGGGTGGTTAGCGGGTGCTGTGGTGTGGTTTGCTTCTTCTTTCTTATCAAACATCTATCGTCTTTGTCTCCCCTTCTTCTTTTTTATGTTTGTTACTCTCACTCTCTTGTAACACCTCTAATCTTCTGGCGCTCATATGACCTTATGCAGTTGCGAGCGCCGTAAAAGCTTTTCTAAAACTAAACAAAAAAAAGATCATTATTCTGTGCGTAAGAACCAGTGTTTGCGGTGTAGCGGTTAGTCCACTCCCTGTCAGACGGAGGGGACCCAAGTTCGATTCCTGTTTGGGGGAGAAGTTGTATCGAGTACAAGGAGTTTAGAACTAATCTTACTTATAATCTCCTTGATCGAGTACTGTCTCAGTCTTTCTGGTGGGATGATGCATCCCTCTGAGTCAGAGGGCGTAAAACTATCTGGATTTTTAAAAAATAAATTGAGTAAGACGTTTTCTATCATGTTCAAAGATCAGTATGAGTTGACTCCAGTATGACTAATTGGTTTGATTTGATCTGTCGGGCAAATAGTATGGCCCTTGACTCATTGGTAGGTTGTTGTTTGTTTTGTTTTTGTTTTTCGGGAGGGGGGTGGGGTTTTTTTTAATCATTCCTTTGAAAAGGGTCGGGGCGGGGGCGAGTGGAAGCAAGACAGACGGAGAGAAACAACAGAGGGCACTAAATAGGCTAGACGTAGAAAGTACATGCACCTACTCCACACTTGAGCTGACCGACTGACTGTTCCTAGCTAATTTTAACGCGACATCATGGACTTAAATCGCAAGTAGAGGGAGGGATGGCCATTGCTGCTCATATTATCGGAAATGTGATGCTTTTGGTCGCGACTGTGGCTGGCAATTTTTTGGGGGGCGACTTGTTGGTCATATTCGTAGGTCGAACATCTTTCCTGTACCTTATATTAAACTCGTGCTAATACTAAATTAAAGACAACAACAAAAACTACAAACTACTCTCAAAATGCATCGGTCAGTTTGAGAAGGTTAGCGCCACGATGTCCCGATGTCTCAACAATATTAATGTAATGTTCCGATCCTATACCTGGGCCTTTCATGCGTAGGTGAAGGGTGCTCCGATGTGGTTTGCTCCTGTTTTTCTTTAAAACAGCTGCCATCGTTGTAATCTCTCTTCCTTCTTTCCTGTATATGTTGCTCTCAAGTAACACTTCTAATCTTCTGCACTTAAATTAAATGACCTATTTGATTTGTGTTGCAAATTTCGTAAAATTGTTTATTTAAAGAATGGGCACTTCCTACTATATCAGAAATACCTCATGGACTCATTAAGTGTAGCCTATCTTATTATCGTGTGTTAAATGCACAGGGGAAAAAATCACACTGAATGCTCGGGTGCAGTTGATAGTGGTTCGAATCCCCGGAAGAGGCCTCCTTGTGGTTCGAATGTTTAAGAAGTTTTCAAGGTTCTCTGCCTAGTATCGGGGAAGGACGTTTGGTTTAGTTTTAGGAGTTCCCTCTCTCTCTCTTGTGTCGAAAGCGGGCGTTTAAAACCCTGACGCCTGAGGCGTTTCCTGTAGTGTTTAGACGCCGATATAGGGGATGGGCGGGTCTTGAAAAATGCTGGGGGATGAAATTATCGTCTAGTTAATGTCAGCGCACCAGCTTGTACAACACTGGCCAAATAAAACCACGCTAAAACGAGAGCTGATCCTGTTGCCGCATCCCATATAAGTAAGAATATATATATATACTCAAAAACTGGATCAAGGCAAGGTTTCCCCGCTGCACGACAAGCGTTCCGAGTCCTCATAAAATTCTCACATTACAGTACAGGGCGAACCTGCTCTAACGATCACTTGTCCAAGACGGCCATGTGCACAAACGACAACTTCCCACCCCGCGGGATTTTTGTTGTTGTTGGTTGTTTTTTTTGGTTTTTGTTTTTGTTTTTGTTTTGGTGTTTGTTTGTTTTGTTTGTTTTTTTGTTTTGTTTTGTGGGGGGGTCCAAGAGAAGTATGTCTAAGATAACGACTTATCTCACGACAATGGGTGGCCATCTTGGACAGGTACGGCTGTATTAAAATTTTACGCTACAGCAGATGAAACAGAGTGGATCATTTTATTAAGACTGATGTATTTTGGGATAGAAATAAATAATACTTGTTTTCGTCCACCGCCGTCCTATTTGCCTGTTTTGGGCTTAGCAGGGCGTGGGCTGGTAGGCCCTTGAGGTTTTTTCCCCTCCCCATTTTACTCCGATATTCATTACCTAGCATTCTATGGTATAGTCGCCGCCTCCTTTTTTTTATCTCATGTTTGCCCGTTGCGTTGTGTCGTCTTGTGGTATCTGTGCTATTTTCAAAACTGGGAATCCTGTTTCAAAATTTTCAGCAAAGAGAGAATGAGTGGGTGGATGGTTGGCGGGTGCTCTGGTGTGGTTTGCTCCTCTCTTTCTTTCCTATCAAACATCTAGATCTATCATCCTTTTTCTCCTTTCTTTTTGTGTTTGTTACTTTCCCTCTCAGTCTCTCTCTCTCTTTCTCTCTCTCTCT
>NW_004797696.1:140286-141437 GCF_000002075.1 Aplysia californica
CACTCACTCACTCACTCACTCACTCACTCACTCACTCACTCACTCACTCACTCACAAATTCGGCATGAATGGACAATGGTCACCGGTGGTTGTAGTGTGTATGTTCGGCGCTTCGCTGTCGACAACCGACAGGAGACCGTGGGTGGTTGGCGGGTGCTCTGGTGTGGTTTGCTTCTTCTTTCCTTTCAAACATCTATTGTCTTTATCTCCCCTCTTTCTTTTTTGGTGTTTGTTACTCTCTTGTAACTCCTTTAATCTTCGGCACTTATATGACCTAATTGTGCTGCAAGTGCCGTAAAACACTTACTAAAACAAACAAGACAGGAGACCAGAGTTTGATTCCCGGTTGCGGAGAAAGAAATGTGCTGTCGAGAACATAATATTAAGTATCTCGGTCTTTCTGTTGAGATGTTGTATTCTTCTCAGTCTGGTATGGCCCTGAAAGGCGGGGTCAGACGCCTTCCTCCTGACTCCTGGATGATCAAAATTGCGTAAAAACACCAATAATATTATCTGAAATGTATGAGCAGTGGTCGTTGTCTCCGCTAAAGAGTAGTCCATGTAAGTTGGCCCTAACACTTCTTTGATGGAAGGATTAACGATTTTTTTATTGAGTATATGTTTTACGGCACTATCGACACAATTTTGGTCATTTAAGCGCCATTAACGATTTGGGCAGTTGAGTAGAACAGAATTATTATTGGTTTGTTGTTGTTATTATTGTTGACATCATTATGGGGGCTCTCGTGGCCTGGAAGTTAAGGTGTTCGCCTCTCCTTCAAAGGTTCCGGGTTCGAATCCGGGTAGTGACGGAAAAATTGTCTTCTCTAAAATTGTCTCCTTTTACCTTGTTCCCTTCTCTCTTGCAATAATCTGCCGTCTGCTTTCGTCTCCACTTTCTTCCACTCCCCCACCCTCTCCCCTCCTTTGCCCCCTCCATTGGGCTCCTGACTCTCTCTGCAGCTTTTCTACTGCTACTCTTTGGCTCCTTCTTACTGCTGTCTTTCAGCCACACCCCTGATCCTCTGGTAGGAAAGATACACCTAGCCTCCTCGGACAAGGGCGAAGAATCTCGGAGGTCCTGTGTGCAAGTTGCGCTCGTTAAAGATCCCCTGGTGGTCTAAAATCGACAAGAGCAGGCTTCGCCACCC
>NW_004797696.1:143067-145262 GCF_000002075.1 Aplysia californica
TACTCTCTTGTAACACCTCTAATCTTCTGGCGCTCATATGACCTTATGCAGTTGCTAGTGCCGTAAAACTCTTACTAAAAATAAAATAAATAAGTAAACGAACAAACACGTACGCAGGTGCCGAAGCAGGCCAGACTGTATAAAATATTTATAGGCACTTGCTTGGCTCTTGCTACCTGTCGTTTGCAAGATGTTACAGTATGCTAAGACCTGAAATCAAAATTGCTCTGGAAAAAGAAACGGCTGTTTCATTCTCTTTAACAGTTATTATGCCCACATTATGTGTTTATTTGTTTTTGTTTCTTTTTCTTTTTGCTTTTAAATCAGATTTTCGAATTTTCAACGACTGATTAGAGAGCGTTACTTGTAGGTCTTACTTCTCTTCTTCCCCCTCTGTTATTTCTGTCTATTCGTATAAATTGCCTTATTCCTGTACTAAATGGCCGCGATTGTGTTTAAGCTCAAACTCTTACTATGGGGGTGGTTGGCGGGTGCTCTGGTGTGGTTTGCTGCTGCTTCTTTCCTATCAAACATCTATTGTCCTTATCTCTAATCCTTTGTTTTTGTGTTTATTACTCTCTTGTAACACCTCTATTCTTCGACACTTATATGACCTTATTGTGTTGCAAGTGCCGTAAAACACTAACTAAAACGAAAACTCTTACTAACTCACACTAGACTTCTAATTTTGACAAAATGATTCTAGAATACGCCATGCAACCAATGCCACACAGATTAAGAACTGGCTATTAAGAATTTTTTTTCTCAAAATTCCGAGCTTAGTATATTTATACAGCTTGGAAGTATCTGACGTTTTTGGCCGTTTTGAGTTACTGAGGCCACGAAGTCAGAAACCAAATATTAATGTTCCATCTACTCTATCAAGATCATAAAATTATTCGGAGTTGTTGTCAAGGTATTCCGAAGAATTGCATTCGAAAAAGCTGGACATGTGAAACTCAAAATTTATAACGTCAAATTGCCCAAAACAAGGTACTGAGCAGACAGAATTTGTATAATTCTGAGGTAGCAAGCTGGCCTAATTTTCCATGTCCAAATGTCTCAAAACTAAGTAGATCTACTCTGCAGATATAACTTGGTAATTCTGAAGTAGCGAGCTGGCAAATTTTATTTAAGTCAAATTTCTCCAAACTAGACTAGGCACTGAGGCAGCGAGCTGGCAACATTTTTTTGCGTCAAAATTTCTCAAGTCTAGGTACTGAGCAGACAGAACTTAGGTAACTCTGAGGTACCGTAGCGAGCTGGCAAACATTTTATGTAAAGTTTCTCAAAACTAGGTAGTGAGCAGACGGAAGTTCGTAATTCTGGGGTAAGGAGCTGACAAAATTTTATTATGTCAAATTTCTTAAAACTAGGTAACACTAGGTACATGTAGTGAGCAGACAGAACTTTGTGTAATGGTGAGGTCGCGAGCTGGCAAAATTGTTTTTGTCAAATTATTCAAAACTAGATATTAAGCAGACAGAATTTTGTAAATATTCAGAGGTAGCGAGCTGGCAGCATTTTTTAATGTCAAATTTCTCAAAACTAGGTAGTGAGCAGACAGAATGTTTGTATTTCTGAGGTACCGTAGCGAGCTGGCAAACATTTCTACGTCAAGTTTCTTAAAACTAGGCAGTGAGTAGACAGAACTTTGTAAATATTCTGAGGTAGCGAGCTGGCAAAAATTGTCGTGTCAATTTTATTTGTCAAATTATTGAAAACTAGGTAGAGTCTAGTGAGCGGACAAAAGTGTTTACTGGTGAGGTAGCGAGCTGGCCGACGTGACGCTGGCCATCGATTAGATGGCCGCCACCTGGCGATGTCGCCGGGTGGATCAGTCCGACTCGCGGGCAGACGACAGGTCAGGATGCTACTTCCTGTTCCGGTGTCTGTTTCCGGAGGTCTGTCTATTACTGCTCGCTGTACCGAGTCTTGTTTTAAAGTTTGTCTGTTTGTTTGGTTGTTTTTCGCGGCTGGTTGGAGCGCGTACTATCGTGCGACTGCTCGTTCTACTTTGTGTCGGTTTTTATGTGGTACTAAGCTATTAGAGCTGCACGAGGCTAGAGAGAAAATCTCAAAATGTATGTATTAATTTTAAGAGCGTTCTCACTTTCCCCCTCCCCCCAAAGAAAAAAAAATACAGTGATGTCTCGTTCTTACATTCTCTCTCTCTCTCTCTCTCTCTCTCTCTC
>NW_004797696.1:148902-149833 GCF_000002075.1 Aplysia californica
ATATATATAAATATATGCATTTGGGATAATGACCCTTACTTAATGTAACTTTTTCGTTGTGAACTATACAGAACAGAAATATATTATTATTATCTTCGCACTGACTAGCCTTCTGCATTGAACTGTAAACATCATGGCAAGGATAGTATCGATGGTTTTGGTCATGCTGATCATGATTGTATCATAGACAGAGGAAGGAGGAAAGTTTTGGATAATTTTCTGTCAGTACACATTTCTTTTTTAAATGTTGGTTACTAAAACGGCCCAGTTTTAATCCAGATTATGGTGATGATACTATTTTGCTGGTGTACGGATGCTGCGACTGAAATGTTCCTGTTATTGTGAAATACATAATGTATGTCGAATTAACCCTATCCTTACGCCCTGGGGACATTTTGTACCCTCAGGGTTGTATTCTGTACATTTTAGAATACTTCTAGTGCGAAGGTCTCTTTGATTCAGTATTTCTCGATAAATCATTTTGACAGACTACTATGCAAAGCGTACGGATCGGATTCACGAGTAAATTTCCTCTTTCGAAAGTGGTGGCACTGAGTTCCCCACGTCGTATGGATACTATAGTAAAACACGACGTACGGATAGGGTTAACTATAATAATAATGTGTTGTTAACTGCTACCCAAGTGCATATATCTTGAATATCTGCATAGAGCTGCAGCCTTGTGAGACGTATGCTATTTACATTAACACACACATATTATGAACATCGCGTGTATTTTGTATGATTTACATGTCTTTTTTTTATTGAAGCTGTTTTTGTTTTTTCAAAACTTATTCCCTGATATCTGGTACAAAGTAACACCCCCTCCCCGTTTATTATTATTGTTTTATTTTATTTTTTAAATTTACTTATTTTTTCATTCATTCATTCATTCATTCATTCATTCATTCATTCATTCATTCATTCATTC
>NW_004797696.1:149933-151265 GCF_000002075.1 Aplysia californica
TTCATTCATTTAATAATTTATATACTTATTTATTTATGGTAGGACCTGCAGTTGGGATTGTTATGAACAAAATGCTTTGATTTTGGATCAACAGTTTCTGTACATAGGAGGCTTACTTTAAGTAGATATTGTCGTATAAATTTTGCTCAGTCTGCAAAAAAAGACATGTGTGTGTGATGTGTGTGTGTGATGTGATTGTAACGTGTGTGTTACAAGCCAACGCGTTATAGCGAATGGATCATAAGACTACTAAAATGATAAGTGTGTCCTATTATTAACATTTGACAGTGATCTAAGTTGGTTGTTTGTGGGTGCACTGCTGTTGTTTGCCCCTTATTTTCTATCAAACATCTATCTATCGTCATTATGTCTCCTGGAACGCCTCTTTGCATATTACATTCTGTTGTAACACCTCTAAGTCTAATCCTCGACACTTATGCGTCTGATTTGTGTTGCGTGTGCCGTAAAACTCTTTAACTAAAATCAAAAGCTAGAACAGTGATGTAATATATCACGTAATATATTAATTGAAGTCATTAGAAGCCAACGAACAAACGTACCATGCGCCCATGTGTTTACAAGCCTGTAACTTGTGATATATAGGTATGTGCTTGTATGCAGGTCAGCGTGACCTGCTGGAATTGTTAGGGGGTGGTTGGAGGGCGCCACTGATATGATATGACCTGGTGCTGGTTCACGCTCCCTCTATCGTTTATATTCTGTGTGTTGATTTTGCTCTTTCTTTCCTCTAATCAATGACCGTTACCGTCTCAATGTGCTGTCTTAACTCAAACTGAACTGAGTGGATGGTTGGCGAGTGCTCTGCTGTGGTGTGTTCCTCCTTCTTTCTTCCTATCAAACTGTTTCGTCCGTATCACTCCTCCTTCGTGTGTGTGTGTGTGTGTGTGTGGGTGTGGGTGTGTGTGTGGGTGTGTGTCTGGTACTCTCATGTAACACCTCTAATCTGTGGCACTTATATGACCTAAATGAGTGCTGTAAAACGCTTACTAAAACAAAAAAGAAAGAAACTGGACCGAGTTGTTATTCGTCTAGACAAGCGTATTGGGGTATGGAGATTATCTCCAAGTAGGCTTGGAGTCGAGCTCGGCGCTGCACGTCATATGTCTGAATGCGAACGATTTGAGACCTGGCCAAAATATGCAGGATAATGATGTGGGACTGGCATAGAATGTTGCCAGGCTCGTTTCCGGCTGTCTGCTCGTCTGTGGGTGAGCACACAAGTGTCTCCATGACGTGGGCATCCCATAATTTCCGCGTAACATCCGGTCATTGGGACGGGTCAGAAATGATGCGATTGTAGACCGTTGGGGG
>NW_004797696.1:151576-152778 GCF_000002075.1 Aplysia californica
GTGTGTGTGTGTGTGTGTGTGTGTCTGTCTGTCTGTCTGTGTGTCTGTGTGAAATATATTTATTTATTTATTTATACTCACTATATATTATGTTCTAACTTACCTCAACTTCATAAGGAAAAAACCCACTAACTTAACTTTTAAAAAAGAGAAAAGAGCCACGTCCAATGCTGGCAAACACTAACAGGACAGGAATGCTGCAAAACGTGCAGCACTTTCCTCTCGTCTCCTCCGGTCTGCCCAATCGACCTTTCTCTTCACCCTTCTCTTCTTATCAATACTTCGGATTTTTCGACAGTTGGTAGATCTAACTGTGTCGACGACCTCGTTTGAACCAGGGGGAACAAAAAAGAGGGGAAAACAACAAGAAACGAACAAAAACCATTCCAAAAAAACAAAACACGTCTGGTTTATATTGTATAGTGCGGTAATCCAGTGTAAATCTACCTGGTCTTGGCCATTGTGGCAGGACCTTGCTGGTGAGTCTACTTTATTGGTGTCCTTCTCTTTAACCCGAGCAAGCAGACAGTCGAGCTAGATATCTAGCCATATTTTTTAATTTTTTAATTTTTTTTTGGGGGGGGAGTAGTTTATATTGTCTGAGTTTTCTGTCTTGTTTATACCCGCTCTAGCGACCTTCGCCGGCTGGCAGCCAGTGTTATCGTCGTCGTCGTCGTCATCGTCGTTTGTCTGCATGCTTTTAGTCTAGGTCACACTGAGTGTCAGCCCTGCCCGTCTGAGTTCTGTTCGGTCAGAAGAACTTTACGGCACCTGCAACAAAAATACGCCGTATAGATCTAAGTGGCGAAGATTTGGAGGGACTACAAGAGTTTAACATTCAAAGAAAATAAAAGAAGAGGTGGGGGCGATGTGGACGAGATATGTTTGTTAGGAAAGAAGGACGAGCAAACCAGACCAGAGCACCCGCCAACTACCCACTCACTCCCCGTCTGTGCTCATTCTTTGCGTGGTAAAGCATTTTTCTAATTCCGCCCTCCTGCTGCTGCTGCAGGGTCATCGTTATTATTATCCTCCTCACCGGTGTTATCGAGAACAACGACGACGACGGCGATGATGATGTTGATAATAATAACAACAATAATAGTAATATTAATACGTGAAGGCCTATTATTGATTCTGTTTGGAGCGGGCAGAGAGAGACGAGCTTACGAACGAGTTGAGTGGTTGGGAAGGGGGTGGGT
>NW_004797696.1:154469-155475 GCF_000002075.1 Aplysia californica
ACTGGGGGGGTCATATTAACGGTGGACTGTTCTTTTTGCTGTCTATTGATGTGCGGCTAAATTTATGACTGACCTTTGATTTTATATTATTTATATGGGTAATAGCCAATAATGAAATCCCAAGAATTCACCCAAAACAGAACTCTCTAAGAGGAATCTGGACAAAGTGAAGCTGTATGCTTTTCTTACGCTTGACGCCCTCAATCAATCTAAATTGATTGATTGATTGAGTGATTGATTGATTAGTTGGATGATTGACTCATTTGTCAATTAATTGATTGTGTAGATGCTTTACGGCACTATCGACACAGTTAATCAGTCTACTTGCTATCAGGGTCTCTCAGGGGAAAACAGATCTGTACATGTTCATATCAACCAAGGAAGGACCTAAGACTAATTCTATTTATAACTTTCTTGGCACCACCCTGTGTCATGGAAAATATTAATAATAATTAACAATAGATAGTAAATTCCCGCTTTGTGCGCTTTACAATCTATGTATTATTTACCCAGCAGTCTTGGTAGCCTTCTGAAACAGTCTCAGTTTCCAGGGAGCATGGGAAGCGTATTGGACATTCTATTACAATTAAAAGAGGCACTTACTTTGACCGTATTTAATTTTTGTCTTAAAATACTTTTATTTAAATACAGTTGTACTCATTTTTTTAAAATCTTTTCCAACAAAAGTCTTAGTGTGATCAGTAGCCAGAGTGATTGTCTGTTTGTGAATGTGTTCTTTGTCAGATTACGGGTGCATAATAATATATAATATGTATAATTATGATTGTTGTACATTGAATGGTCATCAGGGAGTAGGCACTGTAGAAGTGATGTCTTTTGTTTTTATTGTTAAGGTTATTTATGCTGTTTAGGTTATTTTTACTGTTAAGGAAATACAACCATTTCCCATTTTCATCCTTCTCTTTTAAAAAACAACATTCTAATGACACTGTCAACAGGACCACCTTTCTAAGATGACCACTTTTCTCCTCGACAACACGCTGTG
>NW_004797696.1:156319-157933 GCF_000002075.1 Aplysia californica
GGGGGGGGGGGAGAGACTTATTTACATACCATTTATGCTCACAAAGGTTTTTCAAAGGGCGCTAAAGAAGCGAGCACAAAAAGAATTAATTTTAACCCAGTTGCAAAATGATATAAAACCAATAATCGTGTATTTATCCTGCTCGAAGTCCTATTTCCACTTTCCCTTGGTGAGCAGGGTGCACCAAATACAAAGTAGGCCTTAAGAATTGCAAATTTGCATCTACATGCATTCTAAAGGTTAAAAGATTGCATGTGGCTAATGGAAGGTGCAGCACGAAAAATTGATTACAAAATTAAAGCAAGAAATCGTTGACAGCAATTTGTCCAAAACGGACCCATCTTTTACTGGTCCAAAAGGGACCTTGTGGTCACAGGCCCAAAAAGGAACTTTGTAGTTATTGGTCCAAAAGGAACTTTGTAGTTATTGGTCCAAAAGAAACTTTGTAGTTACTGGTGCAAAAAGATCTTTTTGGTCACTTATCAAAAAAAGAAACTTCGTAGTCAGTGGTCCAAAAGAAACTTTGTAGTCACTGGTCCAAAAGGTACGTTGTTGTCACTGGTCCAACAGAAACCTTGTTACTTAGTAACTGATCCAAAAGGAACTTTGTGGAGTCACTGGTCCTAAAGGAACTTTATAGTCACTGGTCCAAAAGAAACTCTCCCATCACGTGTTCCTCCTGTTGGTAGGCAGGCCGTGAGCTAGTTCAATTATTGGTATGACGACACGTCATTGTATCATGTAGCTATTGAGCCAGCAAACGGGATTTGGAGGACATCGGCGTCTGGTGGAGGCTTTTTACACCATGCTTTTCGAGATGGACATCACAAATTAAGGCTCGGTCATCTGAGCAACTTACATTGTGTTGAAAAAAAGAGGGGGTTGGGGGAGGGGCGGATTTTTTAATATAATTGAAACGTTTAGGTAAAATTTCTTTTGGTTAATTTTTAAAAAATGTATGTACAACAACAACAACAACAATAATAATAATAATAATAAAGAATAATAAGCAGGTTGAAAAATGTGTGGGTGGTTGACGGGTGTGGTTTGCTCCCTTTTTTTGGCTACCAAACATCTCTCGTCATTATCTTCCCTCCCCCCTTCCTTTCTTAACGTGTTACTGTCTTATAACTCCTCTAGTAACGCCTCTAATCTTTGACACTTATGAAACCTAATTGTGTTGTAAGTGCCATATAAGTCTGACTAAAACTAACCCCCGAGATATGTTGCAAGCTTTATTGTATCATGCTTATATAGAGATGGCCATCAAAACTCTAGATTCGGTCCCCTGAACAAACAATATTGTGTTGGGGGGAAAAAAGGATAACATTTGAATCTCATTGAAACGTACAGATAATGATTTCTTATGTTAATTAAAATAAATAAATAAATAGAATAAGCAGGTTGAGAAGTGTAAACAACATGGAATATTGATAAAACTTATATTAATTAAGATCGGTACTGGTGTGAGGTCACGATGACCTTGAACTTCTTTGTTCATTCGCCGTCGTCTGCTGTCTCTTTTCTCGAGTGACTCTTGTCTGCCTGTCTATCTGATTGTCTGTCTGCCTTTCTGTCCGTCCATCCCACGCGTCTCGCTCTCCTCCTCCCCCC
>NW_004797696.1:159239-164637 GCF_000002075.1 Aplysia californica
ACTTGTATAGTTCTTATAAAATATCATAAATTAATAATTTGCAGTGGATATAAAGTCAAAATTTTGGGTAAAGCAGATAAAAATGATCAAAAATGTGCTTTAGAATATCTAAACTTGAGACGGGTCAAGAATTTTTATATAAAAAAATAACCACCCCCCACAAAATTTGTGAACCCACTTTTTGAAACTTAAAAAAAAAATTTAATCTGTGGATGGGTCGATATCTAACACAATATGATTGAGCGTAGATTGTTAATGACATTTTAAAAGGCTAAACCATATCATTATGTACTATCTTCGATACAGTAATTTGCTGTCACTTTGATGTACTGGACTATTGCTGTTAGACCGATGCCAGATTCCGAAAACCTGTCTGTTCCTCCCCTGCAGGTTATTGTGCCAGACATGACAATGTAAAATTTATTAATAGTTAGTCTAGATCTAGTCTTTAGACTCCACTGGCCACCTGTCTTAGGGCATGACGCGTGAAGCATGAAACATGGCTTGTCCATTGATGTGTACATGGGGATTTCCAAACTCGAGGGGGTTTTATTTTCACATGGTGATGGCGTTTGCTCCTTGTCCCCTATCTTATATCTATTGTCCTTATCGCCCCTACTTTTTTGCATTTGTTAATTTCTTGAAACACCTCTAACCTTCAGCACTTATATGACCAAGTGTGGTGGTTGGTGGGTGCTCTGGACGGCTCTGGTGTGGTTTGCTCCTTCATAGATCGAACATCTATTTTTCTGATCTCCCTTCCTTCTTTTTTGTGTTGGTTACTCTCTTATAACACCTCTAATCTTTTGCACTTGTATGACCTTATTGTGTTGCAAGTGCCGCACAACTCTAACAAAACGTAACTATGACGAAGTTGTATTGCAAGTGCCGTAAAACTTTTACCCAAAAAAATAATTTTAAACTCTCGCCCTCATTCACTTATTTATGGCCCGTACACAAGTTGCTTTTTATGAAGAAAACCTCATACCATAGATTTCGTTTATGTTATTATTGACTTTGGTCGCCTTCGAAAGGTTGAAGTTCGGTGCGACATGGTATGGGGTAGAACAAAATTAAATTGTCTTTTGAGGGCACGGTGACGATTTCACGCAAGAAAATCTTTCCTTTCTACGTCTGAGGGGTGTCAGAGCCACCTCCGTGTGTGAGTGAATTTTATTTTATGATATTCATTTAACGTTAACACTAAAGTTATTTTAACTGCTTGTCTTTACGCTTTTAATTCCTTCTGTCTCCTCAAATTTAGTGTTTGTTTTGTCTACAGAGAAGGAAAATATTCATTTTATTTTTTAACGTTAACGCTATTGTCAGACTCGTTCAGTCATTTTACGTGCGTGGTTGGTGGGTGCTCTGGTGTGGTTTACTCCTTCTTTCCTATAACACGTCTGTCGTTCTAGTCTCTCTTCCTTTTTCTGTGCTTGTTACTCTCTTGTAACACCTCTAATCTTTGTCACACTTGTAACCTAATTGTGTTGCAAATGCCGTAAAACAGACTAAAACAACGTCATTTTTACACGTATCTTTTCTTCTCTTTAATGCTTCTGTCTCTTCTAATTTAGTGTGGGTGGTTGGGGGGTACCACTAGTAGGTCCTACTTCTTTTCTTTACCTCTGTTGTTTCTGTGTGTCTGTCTATTCCCAGCACAAAATGACCATTATTGTGCTGATGTGCACCTCTTTACACAAACAAATCAACTTTAGTATCTGTTCTGTCTAAAATGCATAGGATGGGGCGTTCACACGTAATTGCTTTGCTGGGTTACAGCTGCTGTCTCCAGCTGACCCAGACTTTAAGATTTTGTCACGGGACAGTTCGATACTGCGACCCGAGACAGCTCGTTTCTATACAGCCAACTTTTTATATGTCCCTTTGTGGGAGTGTGGTTGGCGGTAGCTCTGGTGTGGTATGCTCCCTGTTTCCTATCAGACCCCGACCGTCCTGATTTCTCCCCCTTCTTTATTTGTATGTTAGTGTCTGGAAACACTTCTTATCTTCGGCAAGTGGGTGGTTGGTGGGTGCTCTGATGTGGTTTGCTTCTTTTTTCCTATCAAACACCTATCGTCCTGATCTCTCCTTCTTTTTTATATATTTTTGTTGCTCTCTTGTAACACGTCTAATCTACAGCACTTATGACCTTATAGTGTTGCAAGTGCCGTAAAACTCTTACTAAAAATAAATAATCTTCGGCACTTAAAATGATCTTATTGTATTTCAAGTACCGTAAAACTGTTACCAAAACAAAACAAATATCCATTTTTGTTTTGTTTGGTTGTTGTTGTTTTTTAAATTATGTTTGTGTGTGTGTCTGTCAGTCTTTCTGTCTGCTCGTGTGCCTGTCTGTTTAACAATTTATGCTTTTCTTTCTCCTCATTGGGTGATTGGCGGTTACCCTGGTGTGGTCTGCTCCTTGCTTTGTTTCCTATCAAACGTCTATTGTGCTGGTCTTGCCTCTTTCTTTTTTGTGTTTGTTATTCTTGTTACACCTCTAATCTTCAGCACATAATATATGACCTCATCATGTTGCAAGTGGCGTAAAACATTCTTACTAATACATCATGAAACAAGACTAAGAGGACATAGGATGTCCAAGCACTACTTCTCTCCCTTCAGATCTTGGCATCCTCGATGATGCTATGCCTCCATAATAAAACCATAGTCAATACGTTTGGAATCGAGCAAGATGTAAGAAGGGCGTGTCGTTCTGTTTACAGGTGCGGAAGGTACGTGTATAATAAAACATTCTTTTTGGTAGGGAGTTTTTACATTTAGAATTTTTCCCGTGTGTACTGTAGTGTACACACCTATTATGTTTTTCAGTCTACGTCTCGCCACCAGGCAGCCACAAGCAAGAAGAAATAGACGTTGACAATAGATGGTTTATTGGCTTGTCATGCACCCGGACCTGAATATTTAATTTGTATCCCTGTTTTGTCTGAGCGAGCTTTGTGTCGCCGATTTTTTTTTCTCCCATGTATGTGGTGTGTTTCTCAACACGATTGTTCGGCTCAAACTCGGGCGGTCTTTCAGCCACACCCTTGATGTTATGGTAGGAAAGATCTGCACCTAGCCTTCTCGGACAGGGGCGAAAAATCTCGGAAGTCCCGTGTGCAAGTTGCGCACATTAAAGATCCCTTGGTGGTCCAAAATCGATCAGAGTGGGCCTCGGCCGCCATCTGGGCAAAATTCAAAATTTTCTACCTACTGAAAACGTTTAATGTGTCCCGCGCGCTCATATGATGCTGTTGCGAGTGCCGTAAGACAGTTACAAAAACAAACTCGGGCGGAGGCTCCGTTAACCCCGATGTGTACTATGCTTGACTATGGTTCTGTTGACTCTCGTTTGAATCCCCAGCGGGACATTTTAAAACTTGCATCCGTTTTTTGGGGGGCGTTTCTTCCATGGCTTTTCGCTCTCTTGGCTCGATCTTATCGGCGACTGACATTCAATGGGAGGTTCCGCCTCATAAATGTCGTATACACGTACATTGTGTATGCATGGCTATTTGTCTGTCTGTCTGTCTGGGGGAAGGGGTGGGTGGGAAAGGTGTTTGTCTTGTATAGATCTATAGGTTTTCCAAATGGTAATTGTCGATACCAAATCTTCGGCTCTGTAGGAAAGGGTCCCCACGTGGGATTGGTACTAAGACATTCTAATGTACCGTTAGAATTAGTGGAATGCACGTACCTGATTCTCCATATATTTGAAGGAATAGTGATTCTAGTGCTTGATGTGTTCTTCTCTCCGTTTAGTAGTAGTAGTAGTAGTAGTAGTAATAGTAATAGTTGTGGTGGTGATGGTAGTAGTAGTAGTAGTAATGGTAGTGGTGGTGGTGGTAGTAGTAGTAGAGTATTAAACAATGATGATGATAATTTATTATTACTGTTATCCTCTTCACTATTATTATTATTATTATTATTGTTGTTGTTGTTGTATTCGTTGTTGTTGTTGTTATTGTTAAAGTAAACTGACTATGGCGTGTGTCACTACTTCCTCCTTTTGAATTCCACCGTAGACCAGACATACGAGCTTGGTTGATCATAGGAGATCAAAACATTGCCGATTTAAGTAACGTTACTATTATTTGGGTGTGCTGATACACACGTGCAAAATTGTTTAGTCTTGACAACAGTCATAAGAATCTGATGCAAACAGTACGTTATAATTGTTGTTCCAATGCTGTCGAGTTGGCTGGAAGACGAACCAGTGTCTACAGTTCTTTATGTCAGTCCACTTAACTATTTATGTATGCCTGTGTACCTTCTTGTCTATTTATCTATCGGCCTATCTATCTATCCTCTTTATCAATAAGTAAATAGATACAGTAGACCAAAATAAATACGTGTATATGTTTTTTTGGCTCCTTGTTTTAAGAATGTTTATACACAAACCAACCAATTCCACTAGTGGCATTACCTGGAGGTGTCATTTCTGGCTCAGAAGTTGACGCGAGTGGTTGGTGGGTGCTCTGGTGTCGTTTGCTCCTTGTTTCATAATATCGAACATCTATCGTCCTTATTTCTCCTCCTTTTGAGTGTGTGTGTGTGTGTGTGTGTGTGTGTGTGTGTGTGTGTGTGTGTGTTACTCTCTTGCCTTCGACAGTTATATGGCCTTTTTTTTTGCAAGTGAACTAAACATACACTCTATATCATACAGAGGCTAGTCCATGCCTTCATTCTATCGGTCTACTTTTTTCTTTGGACACTCTAAACCGTTTTGCCCCACGTCTCTGTTTCAAGATTGTTAGTCGTAGTGACATTTCAGTCCAAATAAAAAGAAGAGAAAAGTTATTAACGTTGTGCGAGAGTGGTGTTTAACTTTGTTAATTCCACTTGTTGTTTCTATCTGTTGTCCTTTCCTCCGCATCAAATAGCCGTTGTGGCATCGATATCCTTCTATTTACTCCAATTCGACTAGCGATGGGCACTAATATTCGAGTCGCAAATGCTGTAAAACCCTCACTAAAATTAAATTAAACGCAGATGGAGTGAGGTTGGTATTTTATCAAATACACTGTTATATTCCGTCTTTCTCCCGGGATGTGTCGCCCAGGCAGACAGAGTCGAAGCAGCCAGGCTCCTAAATCCTCTAAATGATTTTATTTTCTGGGAGGGGGGAAGGGGATCAAAGGATTCATTATCTATTCTTTTCTCAAGTAGATGATGATACGGAGACTGAAATACTAGTGTGTAGTTCCCAATGTAGCTTTCTTGCTTCGAAGTGTTAGTGTTCGACTTATCGCCATTGGGTTTGGGTGTTTTTCTTGGTGTTTGGTTGCTGTTATTCTTTTGTTGTTGTTGTTTTTCGTTGTTGTTGTTGTTGTTCTGTTTTGTTTTTGTTTTTTGTTGTTGGGTTTTCTTTGTGGGTTTTCTTCTTTTTTTT
>NW_004797696.1:166962-169745 GCF_000002075.1 Aplysia californica
GGGGTATTATTTGTTGGGGGTTTTTATAGTCAACTTTCGCTGCACCTGGATCTAGCCAGACATATTATTAGTATTAATTTATGTGTGGCTTCTGTCATCATCGTCAACATGACTAAAACCGTCTGGCTCGCTCTATTCGAGCTGTCCTGAACACGCAGGTTAACGTTCCTCGCGACTAATCATTATTTTTGGTGCTCATTTCCTTTCGAAAGGGGTTGGAAAGGCGGGGGGGGGGTATATATATATATATATATATATAGAGAGAGAGAGAGAGAGAGAGAGAGAGAGAGAGAGAGAGATCAGTTGGTGTCGTGAGGTGCTTTGGCATGTGTGACCAAGGTTCGAATCCTCAACAGAATGTGCGGATGGTTGGAGGGTGCCACTGGTATATCCTACTTCATTGCTTTCCCTCTGTTGATTCTGTATGTCTTTCTTCCAGCACTAAATAACCATCATTGTGTCAATGTGCTTCTCTTTACCCAAACAAACAAACAAACAAACAAACAAACAAAACCAGCAGGTTGTTCTTGAGCATGTTGTTTAGGAGACATTTCAAGGGTTCTCCAACCTTAGCAGTTGCGAGCGCCGTAAAACCCTATACTACATACATACATACAAGGGTTCTCCAGCCGCATGTGTGGCTTTTAATTGCTGGTTTGCGTAAAATTTAGAGGCCCCGCATCGTAAGGGATTTTACGGGGTTCATGTTAAACCCATTTCATTTGGTACCGTCTCCCTTTAACGTCATGTCCTATCTCCCACACAGTCATCATTATCCTATTTGTGCTGCAAGTGCTGTAAAACCCTTACTATAACTAACCCAGGTCATTTATCTTTGCTTCTTCTTTCCTATCAAACATCTATCGTCCTTATCTTCCCTTCTTTTTTATGTTTGTTACTCTCTTGTAACACCTCTAATCTTCTGGCGCTGATATGACCTCATGCAGTTGCGAGCGCCGTAAAACCTCTACTAAAATTAAAACGAGGTCATTTATCTAGCGTGGACACATTCTGTACTCTATGCGTGACCCAAGACCATAGAATTAGACAGTTAAGAGATGTACAAATTATGTAGTTGCAGTCTATGCCAAAAGACTCACACACTTGATACTTTTAATTAGATATGATCAGTCAACATGTTTAGGCTTTTATGTCTACCTCGAATGAGTTATGGTTACTCAATTGTCACAATTTCTGTTTTCTGTTTTTAATGGGAGGGGGGTTTTAAAAAAATTTTGGGTTGCTTTTTTTTTTTTATGACGAGTCCGAGCGGACCCGGGCCAGCTTTTATTACATGTATTTGAATATATTATCGTGGTACATACGCACACTAAAAACATAATTGTAACTTCCATCAATTTGGCTGACAATTATGTGCCCTATTAAATGTCAGTTACTTTATTGATGTGACTGACTCGATGAGTTTATTTCTTTGCATGTTCCCTTTTCAGCGAGTTCTGTCATGTCATGCCAGAACTTCGTGTCATGTCATTACTATCATCCTTGTCATGTCACTGCGCTCTTCTATGTGATGCCATCACTGACTTCCTTGTCATGTCATGTCATATCATCACTGACTTCCATGTCATGTCATGTCATGTCATGTCATTATGGCCTGTTTTGTCATGTCACCACTGTAGGCCTATGTCCTGTCATGTCACCACTGCCTTTCATTTCATGTCACCACTGACTGTCATGTCTTGTCACTACAACATGTCATATCACCACTGTCTTTCATGTCATGTCATATCACCACTGTCTTTTATGTCATATCATGTCATTACTGGCTGTTTTGTCATGTCACCACTGTCTTTCATGTCTTGTCACTACAACATGTCATATCACCACTGTCTTCCTTGTGATGTCACCACTGTCTTCCTTGTCATGTCACCAATGCCTTCCTTGTCATGCCACCACTGTCTTCCTTGTCATGTCACCACTGTCTTTCATGCCATGTCACTGCAACATGTCATATCACCACTGTCTTCCTTGTGATGTCACCACTGTCTTCCTTGTCGTGTCATATCATTACTGGCTGTTCTGTCATTCACCAGTCTTCCTTGTCATGTTACCACTGTCTTTCATGTCATGTCACCAGTGTCTTCCATGCCACGTCATTACTGGCTGTTCTGTCATGTCACCACTGTCTTCCATGTCCTGTCATTTCCTTACTGTCTTCCTTGTTATGTTACCGCTGTCTGCCATATCATGTCACCACTATTGTGGTATTCACTAGCCATGTTATGGAGTATCTCTGTCTTTTTGTTGGGATTGGGTGGTTGGCAGGTGATCTGGTGTGTGTGGTTAGCTCCTTTTTCCTATCAAAACCATCAATTGTCCATATTTCTCCTCCGTATTTGTTTTATTTGTACATTACTCTCTAGGATTACTTCTAATCTTTGGTACCTATAGGACCTTTTTTGTGTTGCAAGCGCAGTTAAACTCTTACTTGAACATACCGAACTTTCAGTTGGGCTTGTGTTTTTCTCTTTCGACGCAAGCTGGCCCTCACAGATAATGTCGTAACATCTCGCCTCATGAATGAATTATTGTCACTTGTGTATCGATGGGAACGTAAAACTTTCATTTACCATGATCATAACAGACGCTTTGAAATACAGTCGTAGCTGTCTAAGACGACCACGTTGTGTTGCATTGCCGTAAACGCTTACCATAGCTAACATAAAACTAAAGCAACGCGGCAAAATTGTATGGTAATTGCCGTAAACTCTTACAAAAACTAATAACTAAACCAAGCCAGCCACTGTACTTCTCGAAGAGAA
>NW_004797696.1:171090-173612 GCF_000002075.1 Aplysia californica
GTTTGGGTTGTTTATTTTTGGGGGGTGGGGGGGTACAGCTTAACTGTTTGTTTCGTTTTCCCTCAACATGATTGTGCTTTTTAGAATCGTCTGTCGTATGTGTCTAGAGAGTTTTATGGTTTAAAAAAAAAAAAACAACAACAAATCCATATCTTTTAGAAGGGCCAAGTCCAGATTCTGCAAATTTTTGCAAGTTTTGCCAGTTTCAAACTAGGTCAAAATCCGGTGAACGACCTTTTAACAGCTGGTCAAATCTTTGGCATTATTGCAAGGTCATCCAAGAAATTTTATCTTACGCTGTTCCATTATTGTTGAGAGCAGTGTTATCGTCTTTGGTGGAATCCTTCGTTAGCTAAACATTGTTGAAAAGGAGCGTCAGTGGGTGGTTAGAAGGTGCCACTGGCAGATTTATATTTGTTTCTTTCCGTTTGACTTTTGTCTGTATCTTGTTCGGAATGGCTTTTATTTTGCCTTTGTACTTCTTCTCAGTATTCAAACTGAACCATGACCTAAGTCTAAGCCAAAACCGTGAACCTCGAGGGTTGTGGTTCGTTTCCCGAACTGAACTAGTCTGATCATCAGTCTTCTACTTTCAACCCCCACCCCCTCACCTCCTTTGCCCCCTCCTCTGGGGTCCTGACTCTTTCTGCAGCCTTTCTACTGCTACCCGTTGGCTCTTTCTTACTTCTGTCTTTCAGCCACACCCCAGATCTTCTGGTAGGAAGAATCTACACATAGCTTTCTCGGACAAGGGCGAAAAATCTCAGAGGTCCCGTGTGCAAGTTGCTCACGTTAAAGATCCCTTGGTTATCTAAAATCGATAAGAGTAGGCCTCGGCCTCCACACGGGTAAACTTCAAAATGTCCTATCTACTGAAAATGTTTAATGTGTCCCGCGCGGTCATAATATTATGACCTTATGCAGCTGCGAGCGCCGTAAAACACTCACCAAAAAAAGTCCTCTTCTGCCCTTCTCGCTTCGTGGTGGACACAGTCCGATGTCGTCTTTACTTGATTGGTAAAAAAAAGTAGATTTTAGTTCTCTGTTCCGAATATACTTGACGTACAAGGCACATTCCGAGGTCTCTCTCTCGTTGGGACCACATTTGGGTCGTCGTGACGTCATGCGAAAAGACGCTATTAACTTATTTTTAACAGAAGGAGGGTGGGGGTGGGGGGGTATGTCGAAATTTGCTTTAATATCTTGAACGCCACCTCAACTTCACCAACTCAAACTACAACAGATAAAGTAATAAAATAGAAAAAGAAAATAAAGACCTATGATTGTTCGTCATTATTTAATCTTCTTTTCAGAGGCATTAACTGTTTGAGCGTTATCTATATACCCAGTCCTAACTATATAATACCCAGAAACAGTAACAATGAACTTGGTAGTTCGTCTGTTATTTTAACTTTACCCCCCCCCCCCCCTTCCTCCTTATTAATTTTCCTTTTCATGTTTAGTCTTTGTTACTCGCTTTTAACACCTCTAATCTTCGGCACTTATATGACCTTATTGTGTTGCAAGTGCCGTAAAACGCTTACAAAAACTAAAACCCCTTTTCCCAATTTATTTCCTTTTAGTGCTCTTTTTATTTCCGTTGTTGGTGGGTTCTTTATTCCCAGTTAATATTATTATATTATGTCCAGGTGAATTCTTCTGTGCATTTTTTTAATTTTTGTTAATTCTTGTCCATATACTGTTACTACTGCTAGTTCTTCTTCCCTTTAGAACACAATCCCCCCCCCCCCTTTTTTTTCATTGTTGTTCTCATATTCTTTTTGTTTCTGTTTGTACCTGCGTCTTGTCAGTTCGTCCTTTGTTCGTTCTTCTTCCCATCTGAGTCGTGTTGTCGTTGTTCTCCCGTCTTCCTTGTTTGATCTTCCTCCCCTCCGTCTGTCCTTCTCTCCATCTCGCGGTGCGTTGGGTGGTGATGAAGCGGACCGTGCACTGTGTACTAGATTGGCTGGCTTCCTTTTTAGAGCGCACTGTCTAGACATAGCCCACGGCCGGCCCTGAAAATCAATAGACAGCTACCACACGGGCGGTCTTCGCGCCAGTTTTGGCCGGTTTTCAGGACAGCTCTCGTAAAGAAGATACAGTTCTCGTCGATCGACGTCGGTCAAATCAGTGCGTTGCGCGGTTTTCACACAGTTTGGGATTTGATTAGCGTGAGGGGTTTTTTTCCTCTGTACTTTTTCCCCCCTCTCTGCATTCCTCGGCAAGGTGCATTTTGTCCAGTCTGTGGTGAAGACATTAATATTATTATCGTCATTACTACATGTGTCTCACTGTGCGTGTTCCGACCGTTTACTGATGGAGGAGAGATCATTTCTTCTTCTGTTCGGCTGCGGAGTTGTGGCGGGGAAAGGCGGACGACACTGCCACACCTAGATCGATATCGGCAAGTCAGTTTTGGTTTGTTACGTGAGAACAAGTTAAAAGCGTCCCGTCTGACTATTTCCATAACCACGTGCTTGTCTCTGTCGCGTCCATGCGCGCATCTTTCCTGCCGCCGGCTA
>NW_004797696.1:176151-180754 GCF_000002075.1 Aplysia californica
GGGGAGTCGGCGGGGTGGAAATAGTTCTATTTCTCGAGACTTAAAGAGTTGGAAAATGTGCGTGAGTGACGTAGCGTCTTGTCTGGGACTTCCACATATACTGCTGACGACATAGTAGTGTCTCGTCGCTTTGTTGGACTGGTTGGTTGGTGGGGAAACGTTTTATCTGGGCTAGGGTAACCTTTTCTTCTTTATTTGGGGCTTCCTTAACTCCCAGTTTTCACTCACTCTGGCTTGTGTGTCTCTTTCTCTCTATCTCTCTATCTCTTCTCTTTTTCTATCTATCTATCCATTGATCGATTGATAGATCGATCGATCGATCGATAGATCTATCTACCTACCTATCTATCAATCAATCTATCTATCTATCTATCTATCTATCTATCTATCTATCTATCTATCTATCTATCCATCTATCTATCTATCTGTCTGTCTGTCTGTCTGTCTGTCTGTCTGTCTGTCTGTCTGTCTGTCTATTTTTCTATCTATCCATCTATCTATCTACAAGTCTTTCAATTTGTCGTACAGTTTTTCTATAACCAGCGAGATTCGTAGTTTCCAATCACTTTTGCATTCCACGTTGTATCAGTTAGTCCGCATCTGAAGTAGTGAATGGAGCTTCTGTCCACCAACAGATTTCCTAAGAATCTCCGTGGGTGGTTGGCAGGTGCTGTGGTGTGCTTTGCTCTTTTTTTCCTATCAAACGTGTATCTCCTGTATCTCCCCTCCTCCTTTTTTGTGTCTGTCTCACTCTTGTAAAACTTTAAATCTTCGTATATGAGTTTAGAGTTTTGCAAATGCCGAAAAAAAAAAATCATATTACTAAAGCTAAACTATTATTTCTTACTTCTTACTAAAGTAAACTATCTTTTTCTGCCAGCAATGCGTTTTCTGTAGCTGCGTCATTTTTTTAAAGCTTTTCTTTTTAGCTGGCTTCGTTAAACGTATTCTTTATTATTTTAGACCGTCTTGTTTTTATAGGGTACACCGTAATCTCAGTTGGTATCAAACCGACACTGCTTTAAATCTCGCGGTGATTTGGTTTGTACAGGTAGTTTTCTTGGCTTTACACCGACTTAACTCCAACTCAAACCTATCGGATACGAACTTTAAAATTTGAATAACCTTTGGAGATCGGAAAAAGGCGTTGAAGACATACCATACCATACCTTGCTATTCTATTAGGTCTTGTGTTTCCTATGAACTCCCTGCTTACTATGAGAGCGAGTGTGGTTGGAGATTGTGACTAGTAGGTGCTACTCCTTTCATAATTCCTCTTTTGTACCTGTTTATCTTTGCACTGAGTGTCCTTTAGCATGTCGATGTTCTTTACGCAACCAACAATATTGTTTTCGATGGTTGGTGGGTGCTCTGGTGTGGTTTGCTCCTTCTTTCCTATCAAACATAATATATCGTCATTATTGTCTATCCTCGTTTTATTTTTGTTTTTTGTTTGTTGTTTTGGGGTTTTTTTGGAGGGGGGGGGGTTGTGTCTGTTTGTTTTTGTTTCGTTTTTTGTTTGTTTTTCTTTTTTGTTTTTGTTTTGTTTGTTTGTTTTTCGTTTGTTTTGTTTTGGGGTTGTTGTTTCTTGTAGCACCTCTAACTGTGGCACTTATATCACCTCACTGCATTGCAAGTGCCATAAAACTATCGAAACAAAACCAAGACAAAATTTGTTGTGACTTTTTTCTTTATCATCTAGTTCTACGCTTTTTTATTTTATCTATTTATCTATTTATCTATTTATTTATTTATTATTTTATTTTATTTTTTGGTTATGCACGTTTCTCTCCTAGCATACTACTCTTTTCCTCCTGAGGTCACAGAACGTTTGACGGAGGCTTGTTTTTCGCAATTCAGACCGGTCATGCATTTCTTGTCTCCCGTCAGATCAATGTCGGGGAAGCAGATGTCCGTCTAGACTGACGATGATTTGTAAAGTATCTCCCCTGAATTGAACAACTGCAAATAGAAGCTGCGATCAACTTATGAAAATTGTTTGGCTGTGTAGTGAAGCTGTTTGGTTTTTGGGGTTGGTTTTGTTGTTTTTTTTCTTGGGTTTTTTGTTGTTGTTGTTGTTGTTTTTTTATCCCACCATCTGCAAATAAGACTAATCAATTGTCCAGGTGTCTCTGAGGAAAAACCCATTCGTCGGCCGACTATTGAGATGTACTGAGCCCAATTTTTACAAAATAAATTCCTTTTTAGCTTCTTAAGATGTTGTGTCTGTTGCGTAATGTGTTACAGAAATATTTTGTCGAAATTCAATATCGAAATATTAATATTGAAAAGAAAGGAAAGATCTCTACTTGGGTACAATTTTAGACAGAATCAAACATTTTTTCTTTTCTTCTGAATAATATTGCTTTCTGGGCTCATGGTATTGAACATCTTTCCGACGCATTTCTTTTTTCAACTTCTTTTTCGAAAGGCCTTCGGCTATTGCATGTAGATTTTCTCTAAAACCAGCTTTGGGCTCTGACACGTAGTGCAGCGAAATGGGAGGAGGTTTCATCTTTATCTTTATATTCAAGGTAGATTTTTTTTAAAAAGTTTTTCAAAGTTTACTTCTTCAGATCACTGGGTGTTTGACAGGAGCTTTGTTTTGGTTTGTTTCTTCTTTCCCCTCAAACATATATCGTCCTTTTCTCCCCTCCTTCTTTTCTTTGTTACTCTCTTGTACCACCTCTTATCTTTGGCTCTTATATGACCTTTTTGGGGTTGCAAATGCTGTGAAACTCTGACTAAAACTCAAGCTAAACTTTTTGGGATCTGACGGTGTACTGGGAGAACGACCTCAGCTTGGGCTCATATTGTGCGTGGAATCTACACTGGCCGGTTGTCGAAGGGCGCCACTGGTGGGTCTTTTCTTCTTTTCTTGCCGCCCCTTCATAGTTTTTGACTTTTTGTCTTGCTTTTTCTCGACAATAAACGACCGTTGTTTATATAATATGTTGATCGCTTTTACTCATAGTAACAAACTCAAGAACTCGGCTTTCTAAATTGCACCAGTACTCTTTTGGTTATTCCTCTTTACAAATTGTTTCCTGACAGTTTGAACGTACAGTTTGACTGCGGGATTCCAAACTCTCATTCATCCATTTATTGATTGACCTGTCAACATTCCACGTGGGCGGTTGGCGGATGCTCTGGTGTGGTTTGCTCTTTCTTTCCTATAAAACATCTAAGCCTGATTCCATGTTTGAACTTCTCTGTTGATATCCACCCATTGGCGCTCATATGGCCTTATGCTTTTGCGAGCGCCGTAAAACCTCTACACACTGAAACGGAAATAGCAGTTCACAAGAGAGTGACAAATATACAAAAGAAGTTTAAGATGTTCCAGCACAGTATGAGCATGACTTTGATAAATCAGTCCATTTACAATTCTACTGTCCATAAGAACATGTTTATATCATCCCTTTGAGAATGGCCTAAAGACACTTCAGTCAGTAGCTCTGCCGTCTGGGGTGTCCCTGTATGTGTAGACCGAATTTAATATCGTACTATGACCATTTGACTTAAATAACGAGACTTAGCTGTGTGTGGACCGGTCCTTCATTTCGTCGTAACTACATGCACCCATACCACAGAATTCTACACTTAAGTGTAGAATTCTGTGACCCATACACACTTGTGCTGTCATGTCGATATACAATTAATGTGTTCAGAAATGAAATGATATTTGTGGGTGGTTGGCAGGTGCTCTGGTGCGGTCTGCTTCTTCTTTCCTATCAAGCAAACATCTATCGTCTTTATCTTCCCTCCTTCTTTTCTGTGTTTGTTACTCTCTTGTTACACCTCTAATCTTTGGCACTTATATGCCCTTATTGTGTTGCAAGTGCCGTAAAACACTTACTAAAACAAGTTATCTTCGGCATTTAAATAAAATGATTGTGTTGCAAGTGCCGTAAAACTCTTCCTTAAACGAAATGGTTCTTTTTCTTGCTTACTGGTTCGGAGAAAAAAAATCCTTTAGAATATAAGACACTTGGCACAAGATATCTCCTATTGTCTGCAAGCTGTTTCATAGAATATGACTGCTGTATATTATGACAGTATGATATCGATTTGAGAAGAAGGTAAGACCCACTGGAGCCGATAGCTGCAAATCCGCGTACTGTCTGTCTGATTCAACCAGATGCGACTGTTTTATGAGTTGAGCAGGTCGTTTCGGTCTGTTGCACTGAGGCCGTATCACACTGCAACAGGGGGCGGGTGTGTGTGTTTGTGTGTGTGTGTGTTTATACATCATGTACACGTGTGTGTTTGTGTGTGTGTGTGTGTGTGTGTGAGAGGGGGGGGTGTAGTAGTATGACAGATTAAGAGAACAAACACCCGTTGGGGAGAGAAGGATAGAGTAGAGGGAGAGAAACGGGAGATTGACAGGTGACAGTGGTAAGCTCTGACATATCTTTGTTGCTATTGTGTGTTTTCTGCTGTTTGCTTCCTCTTTGCGTTTGTAGACGAGGATTATACGATTTTTTATTGTGTGTGTGTGTGTGTGTGTGTGTGTGTGTGTGTGTGTGTGTGTGTGTGTGTGGTTGGGGGTGTGTGTGTGTGTGTGTGTGTTCTCTACACGACTATGTGTCGGTAACAAATG
>NW_004797696.1:182244-183469 GCF_000002075.1 Aplysia californica
AAAAACTTTTTTTCTTTCAATTTAACCATTTTACAGAGTAACGTTGACCCAATGACCGTTGTTTTGTGGTCGTTTGGGGGACATAGGGGGTGGGGGGGGGGGTGACGACAAGACAAGCAGAAACGACGGTAGAATAGTACAGAATAAAAGACGTATCCGTGGCCCTCTCCTCATGGGCACTCACCAGCTGGTACTCCATTTACTTTAGGTTCGAGTCTATTCTTAAGTCCCTTCTCACTTACAAGTAAATGCTCCCCACTGTGCCGATAACCTTCTCTGTAACCCTGCCGTTCGAAAAATGGTTGCTTCCAACAAGCCAGTTATCAATCAGCAGTTAATTAATGTGATAAGAGCTACTAGGATAGACAACATAAAAACATGGGACTGGCCTGGATAATATGGCAGAATGTGCAACAGCAGCTCGCGACCGTAATGGGTGGAAGGTCATTACAGGTCAACGTCTTGGTCAGAGATGACACCTCCATAGAGATGAATTGTGAAGGATGCGGACAAAATAAGTTGTTTCTCGGATTCAAGCCTTGTTGAAATAGATACATCACGCTTATTATAGGTGAAGTTTTTACAGTTTAGAAGTATGAAATAATAAGAAGCATGTTACACCTGAAGAATTTGGCATCAATTTAAAATCTACAAATTTGACCCTAGTGTCGACTTTTGGCCAATATCTCCATTTGTGGAAAGCGGGAAGTAACTCATTTTGGCAGCACGTCTCACAATTGATGTGCTGCCACCAATTACACCATTTGTCCTTTTTCCACTCCTGTGGTTTTGGATCTTCTTTTTTTTTGTTCGTCCTGCTGTCTTTCTAATCAACTGTCGGGCACAGGTTGTTGGGTGGCATCTCTAATTAGGCCTTTGCTCTTTCTCGTTTCTTTGTTTTATTTTATTTTCTTTAGTTTAATGTTCTTTTTATTGGGTGGGGGTCCTCTCAAAACTATAATTGTATCTTTTTTGAAAAAAATCTGAAGGACCAGCCATTCTTTATAATTTGTAATAGGTCGGGTCATAACTGTTGAATGTGCTGATATTGGATCTAGAGTACTAGATTTTATGTTCTTTTAAGTGTCCATGTCAGTGTATTGTCGTATGTGTTGAAGAACTCTTAGGTCACGCTGACTCTGGCGGTAGAAAGTTGCTTGCTCTCTCTCTCTCTCTCTCTCTCTCTCTCTCTCTCTCTCTCTCTCTCTCTCTCTCTCTCTCTCTC
>NW_004797696.1:184183-185137 GCF_000002075.1 Aplysia californica
GGGGGGGCAGTGTTTTGGGTAATTGAGGGTTGTCTCGCCGACGAGCCATGGACTTCAACAAGTATTTACAAGTATGTATTTAATAGAGGCATAGGGAATACCCACTGCTCAATTGACATTATGCAAAAGTGCAGTGCGAATGGCATTGGTTCGAATCGCTAATGTGGTGCTCGTTTATTAAAAGTTTTTCAGATCATATTTTCAAGCCTCACTGCCGACTTGACTTCGTGATATTATTGAGTAGACTGAGGGTTCTGATTTTAATTAACCTTCTAGTGATTCCAGGGGCTTCAAACCCCGTACCGTGCCATACTAATAAGTGAATAAGGGGGTGGGGGTGAGGGGTTGCGATGGGGAGGTGGAGGGAAAGGGGTGGTGATGGAGAGGTAGGGAGGAAAAGATGGTTCGGGATGTGGAGGTGGATGGAAAGGGGGTGGGGATGGGGAAGATGAGGGGGGTTGTGGAGGCGGGCGGAGGGGGTGTTCTGCCAAAAGCAGACGGCGCCGTTTCCTTCTTCCTGTTGAATAAATTGTTTCATGTGGAGTGGTGAGTGGGCGAGACGATGTGTACGTACGGTGTACCGACTCGGGGGGGAGCCTAGCAGCCACAACCGCTCAGGGCGCTGATGAGGTCCTGCTGCCTGGCGTTTTGGTACGGAAAAAGTCATTGGAGACGGGGGCCATAAATCTCGGTGCCGGGTGTCAGGGATGTCTTTCCACTTGTGAGATATGTTCCCCGTCTGTATAGGCCACGGACAGGCGGGGGGCGGGCGGAGGGGACGGCGAGGGGCGGGGTAAGTTTTGGGGGGGTTTTTGCCACTGGTGCGCCAAGGCAAGGAAGTTGGAAAGCCGGGAGGGACTGAGTTGAATGAGGTTTTAGCCTTAACCGTCCTGTGCTGGGCGGGAGATAATTGTTATTTCGTGTTGCGGGGTTTAGTTATAGTGGTAGGAAAAG
>NW_004797696.1:186926-190359 GCF_000002075.1 Aplysia californica
GATCTCTCTCTCTCTCTCTCTCTCTCTCTCTCTCTCTCTCTCTCGTGCGCGAGCGGCGTACACGCACACACACTTGCACCCCCACACAAAGCATGCGCATACTCATGTAATATATCTATACATCCTAAAGTAGCCCGTCACCCCCCCCACACACACACACACACGCGCACGCGCGCGCACGTACGCAGGAAAGTCACTTCCTCAACTCACTTAGACATGTACAACACGTATCTCCAGACTGTGAAATAATCTCCCTTTGCCATATTTTCCTGTCTCCGGTTTTTCGCTTCTCCTTGGATCTTTTTTGGTTGCAGGATTTTTTAGCACACCTTTCCCTCCACCCCCACCCTCACCCCCTTAAAAATAGAAATGAAATTTAATAATTTTTTTAAGAGAACTAAACCCCACCATCGCGTCGGATATCAGTCTTTTGACGAGGTACTTCCGACGATTTCACGTCCAATGGTTTCTCATAATGCTTCTTTCTCAGCGCGAACGGGTTCAGAATTCAGACCCCGAGTACCGTTGGACCCCCTCTCTCTTCTGTATACCGTGTACTAACAATACTGCTTTCGTCCGTGACGATGATGGCTGCGGAGTCGGCTTACATGCTTTAAGAAAAAAACAGCTTTTCTTCCTCTACTTTACTATTATTTTCTTTCTCTCCAACATATTGGCCCCGTCTCGGCGTGGTCCTATCACCTGTCGTGCCAGACTGTCAGAGAGCCTGGGCCCCGCACTCTTTATCTGTTTGCCCTTCGGATAGGCGGAGGATTTGGGTTCATTTGAATTTTCACGCGTCTTCTCCAATCATATTTTGGTAAGCCGTTGCTTAGAAAAGCTGAACAGCTAAGGTTAGGCCTAGTGGAGAACTGACTGAACGCGTCTTGACTGCTTATTCGTCTGTACTTGTGACTAAACGTTCAGATTCTGTCTCCAACACCCTTTATTCCTCGTTATAAAATAACAATTTTCTCTTTCCCGACGGTTTGCCAGCCGTGCGGGTAGTTGCCAAGCGAACCATGGTCAAGGCCAAGAACAACGTCTTAGATGACGTCAGGAGTATGCGGTTTCTTTTGATTCAGGTTTAACAATGCTGCCCCCTTCCTTCCTTTTGCCTCGTAAATAGAAGGTTGTTCGCCTTTACACATTATGTAATATGTTTGGGTGTATTTTTTCTGATGAGCATTGCATCTCGATCAGATCGATCACAGTGGGGACGTGACTTTCGGGGTATTATTTGTTTACTAACCGGCAGTGGCAACCAAACTCTTTGCGCAGCGGCTCAGATACATGAATTGTGAGTTGCATAGAATCTTGGATCTTTACATAACATGGAACGAAGAAATAATAATCAGTCTTAGAAAAAAAGATAACGCTTCATCAGAGTTCAGCACTTGTCAAAGGAAAGGTGGAAGGTTTTTTCTCCGATTGGGAAGGGGGTTGTGCAACGTGCCCATAGTGGAATGCGGCATAGTGCAAGGTGAATAGTTCAAGTTGTTGGAAGTACATGTGCTCTTGACCATCGTACTTGGCCTCCGTTATCTCAACCTTGGGGTTTGTTGTTTGTTTTGTTTTTTTAATTAAAAAAAAACTTATCGATTTTCTAACTGTTTTCAAGTTATGGTGTTCGTATTCTGGCCCTGAAATTTCAAGAGATAGCTTTTATTAGGCATTTGACCCTTTACAAATCGAGTTTTTTTTTGGTTGTTGTTTGTTGTTTTTTTTAATTGGCACTCTTTGACTCTCCTAATCATTTGATCTTGATCTACATCTGACGTTGGTGGTTTGCGGGTGCTCTGGTGTAGTTTGCTTCTGCTGCTTCTTCTTTCCTATCAAACATCTATCGTCCTTATCTGCCCTTTTTCTTTTTTAAAACGTGTTACTCTCTTGTAACACCTCTAATCTTCTGGCAGTCATATGACCTTATGCAGTTGCGAGCGCCGTAAAACCTCTACTAAAGAAAAGAGAGTTGACAGCGATCGATTACATCTGCAGCAACTACTGAACAGTTGTTGAAGAAGTTTCGTATAGGTAGAATTTGTTCAACAGTGACACCATAACAAAGAAGGTCATGTCGAATGTGGGCCATTTGGTCCTTCCCTTTTCTGGGCGCTGGGCCGAGAGGGGAAAAATGTTCCACGAAGGAAGAAAACATTTGGATGCTATTCGGATTCGAACCCAGAATTTCTGCATGTGCCAAGTGCGCAACGTTGTGTTACAGCGGCAGTTTTGAAATGAGTGCTTTGTGACTCATGTTGCTGCAGACACATACATCAGATATTATATATGAATGTTCTTTACTAAATTCGGAATAGCGTGTACATTATTTTTTCGTCCGCTTCATCTGTTTAAAAAAAATGAAAATCTGTAAATTCTAATTCAGGTGCATTATGGTAGTAATAATAATAAATAGCATTTGTATAGCGCATACCCCGGCCCGACAGCATACTCTATGCGCTTTACACACTATAATAAGTATTATTGTATTACCCCAGCGCACCATAGAACACTCAGAAACATTCTCAGCTTCCCGGAAAGCATACAGTGCAAGCAGCTGATTAAGCGCTCAAACACTAACAAACAGACAGATCTTTTACTGTCTATCATGACGTGGTAAGAAGTAACGTGTACTGAAAATAGTTCTAAACTTGTTTCTGATTGACCTTTACAAAGAAAACTAGCATTGGAATCAGCCAATATTTATCCTATGTCAGGGGAACACATCGTGGCTGCTATTCTGCATTCACAAACGAGCATGACATGATAGTACATGTACTTCAGTTCTGAAAGAATCGAACGTTGCGAAATATGTGGATCGTTATTTAATGCATATTTAAGCGAGCTTTGAATTAATGATTACATTATTGTCTTCTACTATCAGTAGAGTTTTTTTCTGTAGGTTTGAGGTCCAGGAGATTTTCGTGTCTGAAACTGGGGGGAACTCATTATTATTAATCGGGTTTTGTTTTGTTTTAATTTGTAAGATTTTAGGTTCATCTTGATGTGGCTCAAAAGCTTTTCTGATGTTCTGAGAAATAGAGGTCTCTTCAGTTTCTATTTTTCTCCCTTGCAAACATTCGATAGGCCAATGGGTCTTTCGCCATGTCATATCCCAAACGTTGTCAGATAATGAGTTGCCAACATTGCTGTTGGTTTTTTGCGTTTTATTTCGTACGTGAAACTTTCGGTGAAAGTAAAAATTGTTGCTTCTTACCACGACGAAATTCTCCAACTATTATGGGTGAAGGTTATTGTTCCCCTGTTCTCATTCAGTGTTGTGATGCAGTGGTTGAACATGGTGGCACGGCCCCCCATTAAAAATAATAATTTCACCCGTTTTCCTCTATTTCTCTCTGTCTGTCGTCTTGCCGTCTTGCTTGGACCAGGCACTGCAATTACCACCACCAGACGCTTCTGCGCGATCCATTCC
>NW_004797696.1:191506-215822 GCF_000002075.1 Aplysia californica
CCCCCAACGGCCAGCCCTGCCTTACCTCAGCTCCCTCGAACGGTGCAGCTATTGACCCAGTGATGACGAAACGGACGTTCGGATTGGACGAGAGACCCGTCTTAGGCCCGCTCGGATGTCGCCTCAACTGCTTTTTTTCCCCGCGTCTAAAATCCTGTTTTCTGCGCGATTTTCTTTCTCATGAAAAAGATGGGATCGTTGATTTGATGGAGGGGATGAGGTGAACGGGGAGAGGGTACGTCATTGATTTGTGAGAGCGCGACCAGGGCTTAATACGTGTGCAGCCAGACAGAACACGCTGTGTCGTCATCACACCTCAACCCCCCGTCCTACGCTGCGCCAATACATGCTTGTACGTATGTTTGTTTGTTTGTTTGTTGTCCGGGTTTTTGCTGTTATGACCTGAGTCTTTATTGTACACGCTGAAGTCAGATTCTTTGAAAAAGAAAATGAAAGAAATCTGTTTTGAGAATAGTCCAGGCATGTCAAGGCAGAGAAGTTCAGTGTGTTTTGTTTTGTTTCAAACACAACCGAAGACACGTTATGAAGGAGAAGGGGGTTATCTTAGACAGATGGACGTCTTGGACGGTGTCATTATAACTAATTTTTAAAAAAACCCAAGGAAGTCGTTGTTTGTAATGGTAATAATAAAAATTAAGAATGATTATGATAAGGATGATGATGAGTTGCTCCGGAGGAAGCCTAAGTAGCGAAACGTCAAGCCGATTTAGTTAAACAAATTTTAGACCTTTACTCACATTTGTGTCTGTAAATCAAGTAAGACTCTCCTTCCTACTCTGATTTTTAAATGATGATGATGATGATGATGATGATGATGATGATGATGATGATGATGATGATGATGATAAAAATAATAGACAGTATCAGCGAAAATTCCCGCTCAACAGCAAGCTCTACACTCTTTACAATCTTTATTATTGTACAGGTGTTTGTCTTGGACAGGTTTGACTGTACTTGTACCATGAATGAACATATTGTGGTCATACCTGGATACATCAAAGTATTGCTGCCACGATATTATGATCATGCCGTGAGCTCGTGGTGTGGTTTGCTCCTTTCTTGTCGAACATCTAACATCTTTATCTCTCCTCCATCTGCGTTCTTTGTATGTTACTCTCTAGCAACACGTCTAATCTTCGACACATAATATGGTCGTTTTTAAGCACAAGGGGGCTATCCCGAAAAATGCGGTTTTGAGAAAATCGAAGTTGGACCCTTGTTCAGTTTCTTTAAAAGACAAGAAGAGTTTTCTCTATAACCAAACAAATACACCAATGAAACCAAACTTCTCCTATGCGAAGGGCAATGCCCACTTTTGGTGTATGCCAAGATTTCTGGAAACCCCCGAAATCTGGGTTAGCCCGCTTGTCCTTAAAAGCGACCATATGGCCTATAATACGACCTGTTTGTGTTTCAATGACGTAAAAGTCACTAAAACTCGACAAAAAAAAACCCAAAACGCCAAAAACATTAAGCCACGAACATGGAGCTTCTACTTGTTGGCTTCAAAGCCTACTCAACGTTTTCGTCCATAGACTTGTATTCGTGACTTTCAGGATAGCAGTATGAAATGTTGTGGATTTTTTTTACTGGCAAGCTTGTTGAACCCAAAATAATCCCAGTCACACTGTTATACTCCTAACTAATGCGGTTGAAATAAAGAACGAAAGAGACAGACATGAGAAATAAGGAAAAAGTTACACCATCAGCTTTTGTCTTGAAGGAAAAGTAGCCTCTCTTTCAAGATAGCATGCAGATTGTAGTAGCCTTCTACTAAAATGCACTTGACAAATCAAAAATTCACATTATCAGGGGGCGTACAGGCCAAGTTATTCAACGAATTATAAAATCTGCCGTCTTTTCACCATTTGCAAAATTGCTTGACTGTGACAGTAATGCACATAAACATGAAGACTATTTAAGTATGGCTGTTTCAATTTTTTAAAACTTTTTTTTTCGTTGTGGATGTGTGGGTGTGGTTGGGGGGGGGGGGTGCTTGTCTGTTACAATAATCGTTACATGACACAGGGGGAAAAGGAATGTGTGCTTCTAATGAAATCTTGGCTACGATTGCATCCATACTCTTTTTAAAAAATATGTTTAAAACCCTCAAATATTGTATCAGAATATTATAGCCTGATGCTCTTTATGATTTAGAGATTGTTAAGTAATTTATCTATGTTCTGATGACCTACGGTTCCATGTTGTGTTGTTAATTTGTGTGTAGTCTTCTGGCGTTTGCTTCTCATTTATTTCTCTCTATGTATTGTATGATATGTTCCATATGAAGGCTTTTACCATATGACTTCTTTTCCTATTATACGTTGTCCCTAGTTAATAGTCGAAGGTGATTATTGGGCTACTTATGGTCATTTTGTAATGCTTGGCTTTTCATCTTTTTCAACATATCTCTCTCTCTTTCTCTCTCTCTCTCTCTCTCTCTCTCTCTCTCTCTCTCTCTCTCTCTCTCTCACTCACTCACTCACTCTCTCTTTCTCTCATCATTAATTATGTTGGTGTTTGTATTGACGGTTTGAATATTATATATTGCTCTAAATAACTTCACGCATAAAAAAGCACCTTTGTCGTATTCGTCGAATGCTAGAATCAATAAAGCGAATCGATAGATCTAGCCTCAACTTTTTATTTCGCTTTCTTCGACCTAAAACAAAGCTTCAAAATGTTAATTATAATATTATTATTATTATACTTGTCTCAACCAGAACCAAGTAAGCCTACATAGAGGCCTACTCGACGTTTATTTGAACTTTTAAAGGCCAGGTTTCATTTTGAGGCTCCAATTCAATTTTGCGATCAAAGTTCATTTCATTTATTTCAGTGAGCCTTTCGAGAGAAATGCAGACTTTAAAACTTTCTGAAAAAGTCTTTGCTTGTTTGGATTTTTTTTTAGAAAGCGGACACACCAATTTGACGAAATCAACCGGATACTGATTTTAGCCTCTATATTGATTACTTCCGGTCTTTTGCTGTGTGAAATGGCTTTGGAACCAGACAATGTTCCTGTAGACGGGGATTTGGTCGAGAAAAGTGCCGCAGAAAGCGTGCATCTGAAGGTCTGCATCTCTTCAATTTCTGTTGTTTGGGTGCTCACATTTTGAACGCACTGAAGACCCTATGCCCACTTTACTGTCCTCCAAACGGAAAGAAAAGTTCGAAGGTAGACGTCGAAGAATGCTCGTCTCCTCTCTCTCACATTGATATGGTGGGCCCTTCGCCTTCGCATCACAACCTTAATTTTGCTTGTAATATCATCGAATGCGCCACCACTGCTACGATTAAGCTGCTATAACTAGTCTAGATGTAGATCTAGATTTTTTCCTCCCAAGATGTTCATTTGGCTCAATAACTGTGATTTTAAAATTTAATTTTGAATTAGGCCTAGATCATGCGAAGGCGAATACAGAGAATAAGAACTTTACGACTTAGATCTACCTAATTAATATGTGATGTGAAGGATAAGACTGTACTATTAGTAGATCTATAACTAGCTCTATACTATTACTTCATTGGGCCTATACTATAATAGGGGTGTAATAAGAAATAACATGTAGCCCAGCCTAAATCTCATGTAATCATATGTATGCTACTGATACTGTACTGTTACGGTTGTGTTGGCATCATAGTCATAGCCTACATTTCATAAAAAGTTATCATGATTTTGAAGAAGGTAAAAGAGTGGTGCAGAAAAGTGAAGTACTCTGACGTAAAAGAGAATTTACCCCATCCCTCGTTATTTTTATGGATTCCAGCTCATTGAGTGTCTTTTAATTAATTGGATTGGGGTTTTTTTGTCATTGAATTTGTCAGTTTTGGTGGAATTTACTTCTCGTTTGAAATTCTTCATCATGTCGAATTTTTTTTTAAAGGCAGAAGAGCTTTTCTTCGTACATTTGAGACTTACATTGGTATTATTAGTAGTTCTTCTACTCTGCTGAAATATGTGTGTCTTTGGAAGCAACATCCACTAGTATGTACTTCTCTTCTTTTACTTTTCCTCCTAACACCCTCAGCCCCCCCCCCCCCCCCTGCTCTTTTCTGTTTCCCGCCTTTTGCCGATGTGTCAAACCCAGTCCCAATGCACATATATGTAGGCCACCTTATGCAGACATGCACTTTGTGTGCATTGACCTACTTAGCCCACATTGCTTGCCTGTTGTAATTCCCCCTTGCCTGACTACCACACTGCCACTAGGCTTTGAATTGTAAGGTTCACAAAGGAAAAACTCAGTCAAAAGGAGTGTTTCTCTTCCATCCTCCTGTTCATCTGATAATTTACTAACTGTTCCATCTATGAGTATGATGGTGATAAATTGAGAAATGGTTGTTCTGTACAGGGTAGGAGAAATTCAGTGGGTGATGTGAGCTTGGTGAACCTGAGCCCTACTTTTCATGACTATTTTTAAAATCAACAAGTCTGGCTGTCTGCCCAAGCTATGCAGTACTGTGCATGTGTGGGTGCACTACCTTTACACAGTTTCTGTTCATGCCTGCCTGTCTCTGCCTCTCTCTTTCTCCCTCTCTTTTATCTTTCATTCTTTGTTAATCTGCTCTCTCTCTCTTTCTGTGTCTCTCTGTCTCTCTCTCTCTCTCGCCCTCTCTCTCTCTCTCTCTCTCTCTCTCCCCCCCCCCCTCTTTCTCCTTCCCTCCCCTCCCCCTCTTTCTCTCCCTCTTTCACTGTCTCTGTGTGTGTCTCTCTCTGCCTCTCTCACTCTGTCTCCTCTCTCTCACAGTCTCGCACACTCTCTCACCACCCCCAACTCTCCCTTCCCCACCTCTCTCCTTCCTCAACCGGCATGTCTGTCTGTGGCTGTAAGTTAACTCCCTTTAATGCTTTCTTCTCTCTCTCTCTCTTCCTCTCTCGCTCTCTTTTATTTTTTGTCAATACTTTCACCACCCAGTCTGGTTAGTGTGTGGGAAACATGGATGTTGTGTTATTAGAGTCTGTGAGAATTTTATGGTTGTTGTTGTGATGATGGGAGACACCACCAGTGTGCTACAGTGGTGTGTTGCTACTACTGTGTTGCATCTGCCTCCCTCCCCACTCCTGAGCGCTGTGTGGAGAGGAGAGGAGGGTTTTTTTATTGGCTAATCCCAGTCCCTAGTAGTAACCATCAGTGTGAAGGCCCCTGAGATCAATGACCCAGACAGTGCTGGCAGGCGAAGGCTGGTGCTTGTGCTGGCCACTGGGGGACTGGGTCTGTAGGCCATTACTACTACTCTGACATGGACTTGAGGCCACCAAGGAGGGGGCATGAGGACAGGCTGTGCTTTATCATAGGCTGTGGCCCAGAGCAGGGGCCTCCTCCCTGTGCTTGTGCTTGTTGTGGCCTGGGCCACTGCATCTGCTGCTGTGGCTGTTGTGCTGTTGTGTTTACCATGGTTTCTTGTCACTGAGAGTTAAAGCAGTCATGGATGGCTAAGCAAAGTGTTATTTTCTTTTCTTCTGAATGTCCCAGGAGGCTAAAAAGCTCAGGTATGCTTGGTTAGTAATAACTTAGAATATTTTATTTTTTATGTGGAGGGAGAGCTTCACTGGGGACATTTTACTTTTTTGATAGAAGCCTTTTCTTTTCAAATCAGGCTGATCTGTTTTAAGTTATGAATTTGGTCTTATAAGATTTCTTTTCCCCCTTTTTATTTTTTTATTTTTATAATGGTATGAACTTGTTTCTCCCCATGATATTCATAAGTTTTTGAACTGTCAGTGGGGTAGCAGTTGTGAAAATATTTTAAAAGTAGTTTTATTTTGGTAACTTGTGACATACAATTAGTCAAACTGGCTCTGTCGGCCACCTGTCAAAGACAATCACCTGTACAGATGACCACTTCCTTGTTCTCTCTTTGTTTTTAATTCTTAATTATAATAGCACTGTCCAAAACATCCACCTGCATGAGACAACCACAAGTTTCTCCTTGACCATGGGTGGCCATTTTGGACAATTTCACCAGAAGTTTGTTGCACATATATTATATGTGTTTATATGCTAGAACGGACATAAAAAATGCCTTACTTTTCAAAACATAAAATTAAGCCTACCTGTATTTAATTTTTGGTTCTGAAACACACAAATATTCTCAGCAAAGTATTGCATCATTAAGATATATCTGAAAAGGTCTTATTTTCTTCTGTACACACCTAACTCTGATGCAGAACTGGTGACGAATTATATTATATAAAGTACAATCTGCTTGACTTAAAATTATTTTGTAAATTCACTTTTATGTTAAATTGGGTAATAGGTTGTTAAAAAAAGAAAACAAAGTATATTAGTCTTTAAGATCTGAAAGAAAAAAAGTTCAGGACTTTTTTTAGTTTCACTCTTAGATCTAGTGATTTATAGAGTATTTGAGTTTGATTTTTGTATGTATCTTTTAAATTAAAGTGTGGATAAATTTCAGAATTTGTTCTGCCTGAAAGGAGATCTGTTTACTAATTTGCTAGTAATTTTCTCTTTCTGGGTAGAGCCTAGCTATAGCTAACCAGTGGTGTGTTGTTAGTGTGTAAAATGAAAAGCAGGAACTGTTACAGCACGAACTGGAACAGTATTACGTCCAGCCTGTTGTGAATCAAAGAAATGCACAAAAGAGAAATAGCGCGCGCGCGAGTATGTGTAGTCTGTGTGTCTTCCTGGTGGGTGCACGCAGCACACAGAAAAGACATGGGGGCCAAGCTTTGGGCTGGTGATATCACTGACCTAGTTTCCCCACTGCTGTCTGGATGCATGAGGCGGTGCATTGCCCGCATGCTGTGGCTGCACACCAATGTGCAGGCTTCTACACAACCTGCCTGCCTCACTGCATGAAGCGCTGATTTGCTGCTGTGGGAGGGCAGGGAAGGGCAGCGGTGGCGTGGGGAAACTGGGACGACATGCATTTCAGGTCTGTCTGGCTTGTCTCATTTTCCCCCCTTTCCTGTCTGTAAATTTTAAACTTGAATTGTCCGTTTGGATTTGAAATGGTCCATGTGTTCACTGTGAATGGTTGCGCAAAGTGTTCGCAGGACAGGTTGTGTTTCAAAAAGCATGTGCTATCCATTGTGGTATTTAAAGGTCTGTGTCTTAAATTGTAATTTTTAGCCCAGACGTGTCAACAGAAAGGGACGCTGTGCGTTTGCGCCATGCGCAATGTCATACCGCCCATGCGCTTTATTCTTCGCCAGTACGCCAATGGCGCTAGCCTCGGTTTAAGTGTAAACGAGAGGAATTGAACGCGTTGTGCCTTATAAATACTCTTTTTTGACAAAAAAGTACTTATAAACTTTCAAATTTTTATTCCTTTACTCAATGGGTTATTTCTGTCATTCAAGCCAGTGCGTCCCCTTCTCATGTGGGCGTTTCACACATCCAATTTTTAGCTCCTTTGGTTTTCGGAAGTGAACTCTCAGTGTCGTCAGTATTTTTTAGTTTCCGTTTTACAGCCACAGACGCCATGCAGTTTGGGAAGAGCAGGACGCGCCATTTTGTTTTTACGTGAGCATTTCTCGCGAAAATGTCTGGAATCCTATTGTTTTCTGAAAACCGTTATCATAGTGTTATGGACGACGAATTAAACTTCCGAGTACCATGAGACATAAGTTGCAGTTCAAAGCTTCTGGATACTGGGGGCCATTTCATCACAAAATGGATTTCGATTTTTCCTTTGCTGACAGCTTTATGTAAGAGAACGTCGCGTCTTTTCGTTTGGTGTGATAAGTATTTGCATGTGTAGTTTTAAAATCTTTTTTATGTGTCATTCGTGTTATGTGGGTGTTGTAAATTTAGTTTCCTGGATTTCATGCTGTGGATATATTTGGGATTTTTCACCTGAAGTTGATAAATTCTCCTCTCGGATGTTTCCCTTCAGGTCGGACCGACGCCATTACGTAGCACTTATTCATATTCGATACCGGAATTACATTTAAAAGGTTATCCTGAACTTTCTTTGTGTAATATTAGTAGTATGTAGACTTGGTTTTTCAGGATACTGCTTACATTGCTCAATGTTGATTACTCGCAAGGTGTGTTGATTAGGTTTTGGGTATGTTAGTACCTTAAACCAATTGGATTTGAAATTATATGGTAGGATTTTTTAATTTTTTTAAAGTTTTGTTTCCTGAATTAGAGAGAGGGTTGCTTTTGTTTTCCCACGCAACTTTTCTCTTTAGGAAGTGTACTTTTTACTTTAGTATTTAGTACATCACAGGACATATGCACATGGGCTCCGAATGTTGCCCTCTAAATAGACCTATGTTTAGAATGTTCAGAACAATACGATTTTCTTCAGATTTTAAATCTTTATGCTACACAAAAAAGTGCTGTACATCACATCATATTTTTTTAAAGACACCCGTGATCTTGTTTGTTAATAAATTAAATCATTTCTTAAATATGTGAACTGTTTTTTAAAATAGAAAATTCTGTTTATGAATAGATCTCTTACTAGTGAAACATTTTCTTAAAACTTTTTCGTATCAGGACTTGGTTTTTTGCCCTTGATATATTCTGTCACTGATATATATTACTGATTGGAGGGACATTTGGCTAAATTTAAAAAATAGGAGGGGGGGGGGTTGTCATTTTTGACAATTATGAAATAATAAATATTCTTTTTTAAAATATTTGGAAACAGAAGTTACCAATTATGCTGAATATTCTCTTGTAGACAAAGATATAAAATACAAACAAACACAAACACACATATATGCACCCAGAGAGAGATATTTATATATATATATATATATATATGCATCGATATATGAATATAAATATATAATATATACATTATGTAATGTGTGTGTGTTCTTGAAAAGGTATAAATTTATACATGATTTTAATCAATTTAACAGGGGGAGAGGGTTGCAGATATATTCATAAATGGAAGGATACCTTTAAGGATTGTAAGCTTTGAAAGGAATAAGTTTCTCTGCTTTTTAATTTGTGTTTGGGTGTTGGTGGACCCTTTGATTGTAGATATTCGGACTGTTTAGCTGTGTTTGTTTTGATTTGAGTAAGGTTTAATTTTCAGTTTTAAAGCACTGGCAATTAGTAGTTATTATATTTTCTCATTTTTGACAGAATTATCACAAACGTATTCAAGTAATATAGACATTTTAGAAAATTAAGATGTAATATTTACAACTCTTGTCTTTAGGGCTGGAGGAATTGTTTCATTAACTGTCCTGCTATAGATTTTCAACTCGATATCAAGAACATGAATCATAATCAATAGTCATTTCGTGGTTATGATTTTTAAAATGTATCATTGTGCGTATTTTAACAAATTTTTTGCATGCGTACTTGTAATTTATTTTGTATTTTGCAAATAATGTATTATTTTCTTTATTCTTCTAATTCATTAATTTAATGTTCATATTGTATAGTTCATACCAATAGGTAGTTTCACTCCAATAGGATAAAAAACTAATTTGATATCTGAGGGAATATTTACCAAGAGCAATTTTTTCTGTTCTTGAAGTGTTCGATTTTGCCTTGCTGTGTTTGATTTTTCCCTTTTTAACAGTTATTTTGTGTTTGTGTTTCGATTATTCTTTCAAAGGATTGATTTATTAATTTTTCAATTTTCAAAAAAATGCATACTTTGTTTTAGCTTTTTTTAAAAGGTAAATCCTTTTTTTAAAATATATATATATATATATATATATTATTTATATTTTTGTAACGACTAAAACTTTATTAAGAATTTTTCTAGCACTACTATCAGTAGACTTGGAAATTATTTCGTGTCTCTTTATGCTTTAGAAAAAATACAACCAAGAATGTTTATTGTGATGTCTAAATTATTATCGAGAATTATTTTCAGAGATTTTTGTCCCTGGATTTGTTTCAATGACTAGATCTATTTTTATTTTTTATTTTTAAGGTTCATTTTATATCAGAGTGGGCTGGTATTTCTAGTTAGGTTACTTTTATTTTTATTAAATCATTTTTTAAAGTTTTGTCTCAAGTTTTTCAAGGAAATATGAAAGTTTTCTATCTTCATTTTTTTTTTTTTATTGACACCATTGTGTTCTGTTTAACAAGTAAAAATACGAACAAGTGGTGTATTTGTAGAGTGAAATGAGTGCATCAAAATATGAAGTATATTATGCAAAGTAAGTGGGATGGTTTATTTTCTCACACAAGCACATGTATTTTATATATACGCACACACATTTATTATTTTAAAATTTTCGGATGGAGATGTATTTAAGAATACATATTTTAATATATTTGTAAATGACCTTTTCTCAGGATAGGAAAACACAGGTTTTATGGCCTTTCTAGAAGAGAGAGAAAAAAAACCTCTGTTACCTGATTACCCCTTCAAGGAATAGGAAGCAGTCATCTTTTATATGATATATAATAATTTTTATTTGGATGGGTGAGATGTGACTTACTTCGTCTTGTGTTCATTTATTCTCAAATGAAAAACCCTCCTTATCTCCCTCCTGTCAAGTTGATCATGGAAACATAACCATTATGCCTAAGAGCTAAAAGTTAATATGTTTTAAACTAACACTTAAATTATTCTGGGAATACTAGCTAAGCACTCTTTTTAATAACAAATTTATTTAAAGTCGTACTATTAGATAGTCTATTTTTGAATTTGTGACAGTCTACTGCCCTTGTTTGGAAAAGTTTACATTTGTCCATCTGTTTCAGTCTCTCTTTTTTGTTTTGCTGCTGAGAAATCCCCACTGTGCCATGTTAGAAATGGATATTAGTTCAGGTGTTCATACATTGTATGTTGAAAGACATGTAAAACAGAGGTCTAGATCTAGCCACAACTCAAACAAGCGTACAGTATTCATGACACTCAAAGATTCATACTCAAATATATGTAAATTGTTTAAAGATTCATACTCAAATATATGTAAATCCGTAACAAATATTATTTTCTCGTCATGTCTATCTGGTTGTTCTTGGATGTGGTCAGCCCTTCCTGCTTTTTTACTGTGTTATAGCTTGCATTTGTTTTAGCTTGTTAAATAATATATATATCTGTGGTGAGCCACTGGGGGAGCTGTTCCTTATAACAATCAGTATTACTCTTTTCATTTTCTTTTGTGAACAACTTATGAAGATTATAAACTGAGATTTACCTTTAACTGCAAAACAACTGTAGTCCGAATACTTATTTTAACCGCTTTATCTTTCTGGGAGGGTGCCCGAAATGTTCTTGTTTGTTTGTTTGTTTTTGTAAGTGTTTTACGGCGCTCGCAACTGCATAAGGTCATATGAGCGCGCGGGACACACTAAACTTTTTCAGTTGGTTGGAAATTTTGAATTTTGCCCGGGTGGCGGCCGAAGCCTACTCTTATAGATTTTAGACCACCAAGGGATCTTTAACGTGCACAACTTGCACACGGGACCTCCGAGATTTTTCGCCCTTGTCCGAGAAGGCTAGGTGTAGATCTTTCCTACCAGAAGATCAGGGGTGTGGCTGAAAGACAGCAGTAAGAAGAAGCCAATGAGTAGCAGTAGAAAGGCTGCAGAAAGAATCAGGAGCCCAGAGGAGGGGGCAAAGGAGGTGAAGGGGTGGGGGCAGAAAGAGGAGACGAAAGCAGACGACAGAACATTGCTAGAGAGTAGGAAAGGAGGTGAAAGGAGACAAATTTAGAGAAGAAAATTTTTTGGTCGCTTCCCGGATTCGAACTCGGGACCTTTGAATGAGAGGCGAACACCTTAACCTCTAGGCCATGAGAGCCCCCTCCGAAATGTTCACTGTACTCATGGAAAGATGAATTAGCACAGAAAGATCTGTATTTATGCTTCATGAACTAATCCAAGGTTTTTATTTTTTATGGTATTGGACTTGATGAGCTATTTAATAATTTAGGAAAAATTAGACAAAGATAGAAAGGGTGTATACATTTTAAGGAATATAAACCGGGACCAAAACTCTTGTTGTAAGAATTAGAGAGAGAGAGTACAGCAAATATAAGCTGAATATATGACATTTGTTTCACAAGGGTGCGTATATCACATTCCACTTATTCGTTTACAAAGATTCAATCTTTAGAAATGTAGAGGATATCCAGGTCTCAAGGTGACAGGAGAAAATTGTAATATCAGAAGTGCTGATGACAGATTTTACATTGCAGACTTAAAAAGGACCTTCAATTGCTTCAAGATACTGTTGTGACAGAAATTAATTATCATAGAATTATTTTTTTCATTGTAAGGAAAATTTAATTTATGTTAATATCTGGGGGGGGGAAAAGCAGTAGACACTTTTTGTATTATATCAACAAAGGTGAAAAGATGAAACCGGCTCAAGAGTTTGAATATAAAGGATATATTATATATAGATAGATAGATAGATATTATATATATTTTTTATATATATATAATTACAGCCAATGCCAAGTATTCTACAGAAATAAGATGAAAACTTGAAGTAGCTAAAGACAGCTTCTATAAAAATGAGTCCAGTCCTGTAAAATAGAAACATCTCAATGACTGCCAAAAATTAAAGTTTCAAAATGTTATTTGGTCAACCTTTCTATATGGCTGTAATGGTGGACATTTACCAAAGGTAGTGAAGATAAAACAGAAGCAACAGAAAATTGGTTTTATAGGTGACTATTGAAAATTTTACAGTAGCAAAAGAAATCTAGTTAGGTAGTTCTGAAAGAAGCCCACATTACTGCTCACTAATAAAAGCAGAGACAAATAAATGCAATTTATAGGACTTTTGAATTGATGTAAAGGACTTGAACATCTTGCTCTTACTGGAAAGATAGAAGGCAAAAAAGGCAGGGGTATTATATCCATAGTATTTTATTTGGAACACCTAAACAGATAAGTAACGGGGAAAGATCAAGATATTATTATTATAGAGTTGGGTTTTTTTAAGGGAATCGCAGCAAAGAAATGAATGGTGAACCATGATCAATAATAACTGTTTCAGATCTGGCACTTAATGATATTGTGGCATTACTGGTTTTTGGTTGTTTTGTACCTCTTACAGTATATGACGGCTATTGTGTTTGTACTTCTGCACTTATTCTTACACACTTGTCTTCCCTATATCTCTCATGGGTGTGCTGAAGCTTGGCTCATTGGCCCTGTTCCCCTTCTCTCCCCTCTTTCCCCCCCATCCTCTAGATGCAGCCAGAGTAGTGCTCCTGTGGGCCTTTAGTACACAGTGTTGCAGTTATTGATTGCTTGTATAAGGAGATGGCTTGGGGGGGAGCCCTGTCTAGACAGAAAATGTGAATGCATTAAAGCCAGACTTGTACAAAGAAATACGCGTTGGCATCTGTCTCCCGAGTCGAAGATTGCTTCTGAAGCTCGGAAATATGACCACAGAACAATTCGGTGACTACACGAAATTTTAGACTTTGTCCTGACACTTTTCCATTTGAATGACTGGGAAATTATACTGTCTCTTTTTCTGTCTTTCCTGTCATTATTTGATGTATGTCATCAAAAGTGACTCTTGTTTCTTTAATCCTGTGATACTTCTCAATTCCTTTCAGCCAGTGGAATTCGTAAATGGAACTGGCAATAGGTTCTCAGTTGTTTTTGGAGAACAACTTTTGAGCAAATTTCTAGCTGTATAGTTTCAAATTAATCTAGCTTAGTGTATCAGCAAAATGCGAAGTGCACATTTAATATTATTGGTATTGCTGCTTGCATCATGTCTGGTTTTGAAAGGTTCCAGCAGATTTTTTGTGATGTTCTACTGTGTCAGTGGGTTTTGGTGGTTAACAGTTTTTTTGGGGGGGGTTTTGTTGCATTTTTTCTTTCCTGTAAGCTATTTCTGTTGGGAATTGATGGACACCATAATCCTCCTACCCCCTTGTGCCGTCCATTCTAGTATTTTCTATTGTCCTAATCTGTTCCTGGCAAAATGCAGCCCCTTATCAGGATGACTGGCTGTAAATTGCTAGTGGCCTTTTTTATTTCTGTCTTTCATTTTGGTTTCTCTAAAGTTCTCTGTCACTGTTTGGACTTCATTATTTTGAGCTTTTCTTCAGCTCAGGGGTTGTTGTGAACTGTTTTATCACAAAATGTGTCCTTTTTTAGTCTGTCCATGCTGTGGTTGGTAGGGGGTTCTTGTGTGGTACATTTCTATTATTTTTTTTGGTGTTATAGTATCAATATTTTAATTCAAATTTGCTCCTCATGTCTCCGTTATCCTGCTTACTTGCCAAAACTACAACTGTCTAAATCCATGTCATCCATTTTTGGGGATTGGAAATCATCGCTTTTGAGTCTGTCTTCTTCTTTTTAATTCCAGCTGTGTTTAGCTGTCTTGTCTTTTCCCAGCTCTTATCTTCTTGTTATACTGTCAATGTGCTTCTCTCTGACTCAGATAAAACTGCCAAATTCCATTTTTTTAAAAAAAAGGAATTCTTATGAATGTAATCTGTGCTTTGTCTGGGGTTCATGCTTTTCACCTGTAATAAATGTATAAAATTGTGTAAATATTCATTCTTGTAAAGGGGGAACAGTATGAATTGGGTAAAATATTCCAAATCAAATATGATGCTGGATGAAGTGAGAATATTTCTGCACTGTCCAGGATCAATAGTGTACGGACATTCTTGAAAGTCTAGACACATTTTCCTCCCTCTACTTTATTCTGATCCTGTCAGGTTTATTGAACCAGTCTGACAGTCTAGAATTCACTTTGTGGGTGCACATTGCCAGTTTTTATGATTATGTACGCTGTTGTTGCCCTGTTTGCTCTGTTCAATTTGCTAATGTACTTGAGAAAAGTGTGTACACATGATTGGGGGGGGGGATGTGCAGGCAGACAGATGTGTGAGAAAAAGAAAGGGACACGAAGGCGTTTTTATAAATTTCAGTGAGCATGTATGTTATTGTTGACCATGAGCCGTTTTATTAAATTTATACACATTAGACTCCCTTGCATTGAAAAGGAATTTTTTTTCCCAGTTTACCATTACCATGTATTTTCTTAATATTTAGAATTTATTCACAACCATACCGTGGGAGATAGTTTGAGGGTGCCACCGATAGAGCTAACTTCTTGAGTGTTTCACTGTTATTTCTGTTCGCCTCTAGCTTTTTCCCAACACAAAATGACTGATGTCAAACTGATGTACTTCCCTTTAACTTAAACCTTAAATTTAGTATAACCTGTTTCCGTGCCAGATGTTACACTTTTTTAAAGAATGTTTACGTTGAAAAATGGTCAAAGATGGGTGGTTTGGTGTGCTTTGCTCCTTCTTTCCAATCAAAGATTAATCACCTGTGTCTCTCCTTCTTTTATTTGTATGTTACTCTACAGTAACAACTCTGTTCTTTGGCACATATATGATTTATTGTACTTCAAGTGCCGTAAAGCTTTTACTAAGAACTTCCACAAAAAAAGGGTTTAAGGGTGCCATTGGTTATTCTTTGTGCCATACTGTCTGTTGCTTCAGTTCTACATATCTTTGCTTTTTTCTCTTAGCTCTAAGTTACCATAATAGTATGACAGTATGTTTCTCTTTGCCTCACACACTTAGTGTTAAGTTGTAGCTTGTTACAGTGCAAAGAGATTATAGAATTATGAGGGCGATTTTTGTACAAAATAAGAAGTAAAGTCTTCCTTTTCTGTGTTACAGGAATGGGTTTTTTTTCTTTAATTTTCTGAAATTTTTCTGTGGCGTAGTCTTGAGCTATTCCTATATCAAAAGCAACTTCGTTTATGTGTCTCATATTCTTGTGCATATGAATATACACTGCAGAAGCTACTTGCTTGCTGGAATATGGTACTGTATTTGCATTTGCGAATTCATAATTGAACATATTTTTTGTGGGGTAGGGTGAATATTTCGGGCTTTGGCGCATCGACTATTATTCTTTTAAATATTGACTTTTACATTGTATTTAAGGTACCGTTTAGAATTATGTGCTGGGATGTTGAGGGCAGGACTATAATGATTTTCATGGTGAGTCTTGCCTCTTTCCTTTTAAATTCTGCCTCTGCGCATTTCTTGCTTTATCACAATACTTCTCTATTTGGCTTGAAGGGACACTCTGCCTCTCTGCCTTTTCCATCCCACACAGCCATCATTTTGAGGATGTTTGTAAATGCATTTTGTGAGAGTGTTTGGAGAAGAAAAGGGGGGCTCCCGTGGTCTAAAGGTACCGTGTTCACCTCTCATTCAATAGGTTGCGGGTTTGAAACCTGACAGCGACAGAAAATTCTATTCTCTTAAAAAAATATTCTATTTTCCCATCCTTTCCTGCTCTTTGATAATGTTCTGTCGTCTACTTTCATGTCCTCTTTTTCTCTGTGAGATGACAAATGGTCACCGTTATCATGGACCTCCCCTGGACTCATAAAATGTGTCGCCCGAGAGAACCGCAAAATTAATCGTACCCCGCCCGTAATTGTGCAATTCCACAAGAACATCTTACTTCCTCGGATTTTTTTGTTGTGTTTGCTTTTCTGCCTTCTCCTATTAACTTGTTACTGTGTAGGAAATCTGTGTGATTGGCCTGTCAATAACTTTACTCAATTAAGCTTCATGTTCATATTGATGTAGCAATTTTAGCACAATTTAGTATTTGTTCTTGGAGAATACGGGGAAGCTCCCAGGAATTCCCAATGTCAGCTATATCTTTTGTTCTTTAAAAAAAAAATTCCGGTTCATAGGAAGCAAAGACATTTTAAAAGATGTTTTTTCATATTCAATCTACTTATTTCCTTTTTACGGGTGGTTGGTTGGTGCTCTGATTTGAACAGTTTTTTCTTCTCTTCTTCATCTTCTTAGAGTCACTTTTATCATAATTTGTTCGTGACCCACCAAAAAAATTGAAATTGAAGTCAGTTCCTCTTCTGCTTTAAGCTTATACCCACGACAGACTTGGGGGGGAGGGGGGGTGGGGGGGTTGAATGATTTTTCTTCTTTACTGATACTGTTTTTGTCTTTCCTTTTTTGGTACTGCTTGCTATTGCTTGTCATGTTCTTGTGTGTAATTATTGCTTCTAATAAAGACTATTGGCTGTGACACCAGTCATATTCTTTATTTAATAGCATCCTGTCAGTTTATTTCTGTTATGAGACTGAGCCTCACCATTATGCTAGTAGCTCTCTTGTCTGCCTTTCCATAATAAATTATTGATCATTTTGTCTCTTTGGCTGTGTCATGAACAATTTTTATTTTGTTGTGGTCCGTTTCCTCCGTCATATGTCGGAATACGACAGACTGCATCAGAGCTGCGAGAGTGATTGTTCTGCTCACATGTGACTGCACTGTACACAACCTTCTTTACCATCTGTTTTAATAAATGAGATGCCTTCCACTAGAAGTTTTCAGGAGTTACAGTACAGATGATTGGATGGCCCAATCAGCACTCTTTAATGCTTTTTGTTGTTTCATCGCGATTCATTGATTTCTGATGTGTATTAGGTTTATTGATGTTTTTAGAAGGCTCTGTTATTTGATGTTGTTGAAGAATTTTTGCAATTCATCAACTTGAGGTCAGCCTTTAGTTTAATCTGGGTTGTTTGTGTATGTGTGTGTGTGTGTGTTGTCTTTTGTATCGATCTGCTGTATTTCAATTTATGATGGCATTGACCTGGGTTGAAAGTTCTGTGTTATTCAAATCTTGAACACAGATTCTCTTCGACGCCTCGGGTGGCTGGGGGGTGCCACTGGTTGGTCCTACTGCTTTTCTTTTGGCTCTGCTGTTTCTGTGTATCTCTTTTGCTTCTTCCCTGCACTGTAAGACCATTATTGTGCTGATGTGCTTTTCTTTACTGAAACTCAAAGCTATATTTCAATTTATAATGACATTAACTTGAAAGTTTTGTGACACTTAAATCTTGAACACAGATTCTCTAAGACAGCAGTGCTGACCAGTTGTCCCCCCTTGTGTCATTCACAGAGAGCCGTCCGACTGCAAATCCCCCAAGCAGGAGGGCCGGATGGTCTCTCCCAGCTCATGCATGCCGGTTCTGCCTCTCAGCGGTGCGGGCGGGGGCGGGGAGGGCACGGCAGGCTCTGCTCACTTGCAGGCAGCCACCTCCACCACACCTGAGGCGGGCTCGGGTACCCTGCCCCACAACTTCCTCATGGATGTACACGGGCCGGGGACGCTCGGAGCCAGCCCGTCCTCACACATGAAGCAGGAGATTGGCGGAGCTGGTGAGTACTACCAGGGACGTGCTTCTCAGTGTGAGCATACTAATCTGTCATCAGTATAAAAGGGACTGCTTCTCAAAAACTGAAGGGTTACAGAGTTCTGGTACAGACAAACATCCAACTTTTGGATGGGGATGAGGGGAGGGGGTGTTAATAAATTGGCCCATTTCTTAAGGGGAGGAACTGATAGCTTTCTGTGTGACACATATAGTTGTCTAGAGGGGTATAACACTTGTATAAAAAAAAATCATCCAGGTTTAAAGAGAAAGAAAAAAAAGCAACCTTTCTGGAAGTCCATAAATTCCCCTAAATAAAGTTTTCTCTTTTATGGTTTTTACAATCAGCTACAGTGAGTTTCCGCAATTGTAATGTTATTTCATTCTTTTATTTCCACCCAGTAATCTCCTGAAATTATGTTCATATGTGAGGCATCATGGTGAAATCAGGCGCTCGTTGAAATAATGAAATCAAAGAAACTGGCATTTAAAAAGCCGTTGGGCAATTTTTTTCTTGAATTTTCTATTTTTTGGCTCAACAGCTTTTATGTCCATTTAGAAACACATTCTGTGTGGATTATACTGAAAAACATTGATTAAAGGCACAAAAGATGTAAATTTTCAGTATCCTAGGACCCTCAAGCTTTGGAAATCACCAAACTTTGGTGGCCATGTTGTGGCTAACTTTATTTCTGAAACCAAGCGACCCTCACTTCCTTCAATCGCAAATATCTCGACTTCTATTCGTGACACATAAGTCCTGGTGGAACTCTTGTGAGCACGTTTCTAACAGCAGAATTTTACCCTTTTGCCAAAGCCGTGGGTAACAATAGGTCAACTTTTTTTGTTCTGTAGTTTTGAAGATTGTTGGCTAGATGTCTCATTAACATACTGTTTTCCAAAATGGATGTTTTTGAAGTGAAGTTCAAGCAGAACAACAGTGTTGTTATATATATACATGTATATATTCAAACCAAAGGGCATGAGGTGTGATCTGAAATCCAGGATATAGCAGTTATTAGGGGTACTATGCCCTTTTCCTTCAGGATCAGTTATTGGAAGACAGTAAGCCTTTTATGGTTGTAATTGAAATCGTACATCCCAGATTATAAATTGTTAATATTGTGTCAGTACTGTTTATCTGAGGTAAATTTTTTTTAAAAAGGAAAGCTCACTGCTGCTGATACTCTTTTGTTTTTCAGAAATATTTAAGATTCTCCTACCTTATTCAATTCTTTATCTTGACCAACCAGCAACTTTAGTTTTTTAGAAGTCTGATGAGTTAAAAGTAAGATGCAGGGAACTTGCACGTTGCGGTCCTGTCTGCAGAAAGTTAGTGTTTGGAAGATGTAAAGACCTGCAAATGATGGAGAAGAGAACAGAAAGAGAAAGATTGCTCCTGACATGTCTTAGAGGCCAAAAAAAAAAAAAAGGAAGCTTCCTACAACACTGATCCATGGCCTCGACATGCGCCACGGATTGCTAGACTAAACATTGAGATTAAGAAAAAAAAATGCTCCAAAAATGATTGGCTGGGAACTAACAGATTTGAGCTTTGTTATAGAATTATTTTTTTTAGTAAAGAAGACTGCGTACAGACAGACACAAAAGTTTCTTTTGTGGTGTCTACTTTTGTCTGGCTATTTAAAGCATGTTGTTAGTAAGCAAAAATTTGTTGTGAAATGTACCTTATCATTGTCTGCAATTTGAACGTTTGTCTGCATATATGATTGTGTTGTAGGTGTGTTAGTATTAATACATTCGTGAGATAGGAACTGATTAGTTCAAACTTTCAGGGGGGGGGGGGTGATTTGAATGGTCACTGTTTTTCTAATTCTTTTTGTTTTTGTTTTTGGGGGGGTCCTACATGATCAGAACCCCGTTTTTTACATGGGCTACTTGTTCCAGTTGTACAAGAAATGGGATTTCCCTGAATTTTTGTTTGTTATTTAATTTTATTCCCGACTTAACATTTATTGTGCCAATGCCCTATTTTGTTTTCAGTTAAATAATGTTCTAAGAAGTCTTCCTATATCCCATGTGAAAAATGCGTCACAGTGACTTGCATAGTCGGCAACACTTCATACTGCATGTATACATAATTTCTTTTGTAAAGTTGTATCTCATGCTGGATATGGGTAAATAACACATAATATGATATCACCCATACAAAATAGATTCATAAACCCTACATTAAAGGTCAGTACACAGTCTTGATTTTAGAGGAGGGATAAAATTTCTTACTCAATGACACTCCCCAATAGATACCCACCTAAAATTGATGTCATGAACGTTGTTCGACATTCTTTGTCAGTTAAACCACTGGAGTATCCTTTACATGAAAATCATTGTTTATGCAATTATCATTGCAAGCATCATACTTGAACTGCGGGCAGAAGCAATAAGTATTTGATGTACTTGTCCCGTGAGTCAAGAAATAAAATACATTCCCTCTTAGAGCTTGTCTCCTTATGCGCGACGCGGCGTCGTGTGTGGTCATTGCCGCTCTAAAATCAATCAAGTATGATTATAAAGAAACCGTCTCTTTATATGTGACACGGCATTTAGTCGCACGCGACCGTCGTCTGTGATCGGTTCATGTTGCAATCAAGGGTCTCGTCGCATGCGACAGACTGGGGGTGTGCCAGGTTTAGAACATCACCATTGGTCAAAATACCTAGCCAAGGAGTGACAGTTGAAACGCCGTGTGTGATGTGGTGTGTTTGTGTGTGTAGTATGTTCATCTTCAATTCGACTCAATGCAAGTTTTGTGAATCTAATCTTGTTGTTTTGTTGTTTTTTTAACGAACAGCAGGAGGAGGAGGAGTAGGAGGAGGAAGAGGAGGAGGAGGCGGAAGACTTGCACGGGAATGGCCAAGTACGGAATTAAAAATGTCTGCGGCTCGTAGAACTTCCATCTGATGGACTTTGTACTTCCTTGTCCATCTTGACTTTTAAATTTGCCACTGTCTCTCTTTTGTGAATTGCCAGTCGCGTGAGGGCTTTGCCAGTCGCCCGCGACTAAATGTCGCGTCGCACATGAGAAGACAGTTTTGTCGCTCGCGACTGAAAATTTTGACACAATGTGGTCGTGCATAAGGATACACACCTCGCGACTAATCACTAGCTACTGTTGCGTATGACTGAATGTCGCATGGAGCATAAGGAGACATAGGCTTACTGTCAGTAGAATTCACTGTGTGATATGTGTAAACTGGCTGTCTGTATATGATGAACCATTTGATGGGCTAAACAGTGTGAAATAGACATTTACTGAGACTGTCAATATACAACATATGTCTTCTGTGATATTCTGTGTATGCTATGTTTTTACTATGGCAGTGAGTTTGATAATAAACATTTATTGGGATAATCAGTATATCATGGGATTATGTTGCTATATTACATTACGTTTTTTATGAGATTGTTGGGGGGGGGGGTGTCAAGTATATATAGACTGTCTGAACTGCAGCTGGCAGGGTTGCACTTTTAAGGATGGAATAAGTACTCATAAACTGTTGCCCTCACATGTGTACGGGTGATGTCTATTTTGACGTATCTTGTCTGTCTTCTTTCCTGCCTTATTTTTAAAAAATCCTATGTAAGAACCAAATGTTGAAATAGTGAGTGTTTCTAGTAGTGCGCTGAACTTTTTAAAAATGGAAAGAATACTAAGGTCCATTTGCTTTATGGTGTTTCAGTTCCTGGGAGTAGCATTCAAGCAAAACTGTGCCAGGTGTGCAGTGACAATGCCTCGGGCTTTCATTATGGCGTGTGGTCCTGTGAGGGCTGCAAGGCCTTCTTCAAACGGAGTATACAGGGTATGTATTCACGTCTATGCCGCCATCCTGTTAAGCCACCCAGTTGGTACAGAAAAGTTTTGTTTCCCTGTATTCTGCTGATAATGATAGTTTGCCCGCCAATGTCTGATTCTGTCCAGTGCATCCATAGAGGAAAATATTTCTCAGTGAAACAGAAGATTTTAACGGTTAAAAATGTTTATTCCTTCAGCTATGGCCAATGAGACCAATTATGGCGGATTCTGTGTATTCTGTGAGAAAATGTTTCCACTGTTAATGACTCTGAGATGGTCTGCTAGCATATTGTTTTATGTGGGGTTAATTATTCTTCTACTTTGATAGTCAAGAGTTGGGTGGTGGTAGGCACTTTAGTGCAGTCTGTTCCTTTTATTCCTTTTCATTGTCCGTGTCTACCTAATCTGTTCTCTCGACTGCTTTGATGGTACACAGAAGAAAGCAGATTCTGATTTCTTTCCCAAAATTACCCCCTTCCAAAATTGCTTGTACCATTTTTAATCAAAAGTTTTGTAGTGCCGCGGCTAGTTGTGTCGTTTATTTGCTGACATCCTGTTTCTGTTTGTTTGCTCTACAGGGCCAGTGGACTATATCTGCCCCGCCACCAATACTTGTACCATAGACAAACACAGAAGGAAAAGCTGCCAAGCTTGCCGGTTACGACGGTGTTATGAAGTGGGGATGAACAAAGGTGAGTGAGCCTGCTTCCATCTCTTAGTCTGGTTCAAATGTCGGGTTTTCATTGGCTACATCATTCAGTGGGATGTTAATCGGGGCTTCAGTGTTGTCTGCTCCTTCTTTTTCTTTACCGTGATGCTATTGTCTTGACCATTAAATGTGGAAATTTTGTCATGTTGTCTCGACATCTATTATATGGACAGTAACCTCATCCTTCCAATGATTCCTATTACATTGTAAGCGAACTTTCTTCTTTTTTTTTCAAATATTTCTGCAATTCAGAAATTTCCAATTTTCTATCCTTTTTTTTTCTTGCCTGACAGCTTGGCCTGCAACAGATCCTTTTGTAAAAAGATAATTTGTTTTTCCTGGGAATGTTTGTCCTTCGCTGTCTCTGAACATTTTTTACACAGACATATGTATGAGGAAAGTCGTACAGTGGGAAAAGGACAGTTGGTCATCAGCAAGGTTATCATTTTTTTTTAAACTCTACTTCAGAGTCAGCTCTGAAAGATAACACAGATTGATATGGTTGGTTTGGGAGTGGGTGGTAGGGGTGGAGTTTAGAAAACAAGGAGCAAAGTTTATGAGAGCTGCTCTTGAGAGGGGAGGCTAGAAAAATGGGCTTTCTGTCCCAGTTGGTAGCTGCAAATAAAGACGTAAATAAATCTTTGGTTTAAGGTAGAGACTGAAAAGAAAACAGAACTACAAAATTTTTGCTTTGATGACAAGTCTCTACCTCAAAATTACAAAGTTCTGTCTCCTCAGTAATAATAATAATAATCATAATATATAACATTTATAAAGCGCATTTTCAGCAAAGTAGCTCAATCAGCTTTACATTGGAATTACCCATTTTTCAAAAACCTTTCTTACTACTTCGTTTCTTCTCATGCAATATACATTAATGCCCACACACACAGACTATTTTCATCCAGACATAGGAACAGAACAACTATAATGAAAAATAACGTTAAAAGCTTATGAAGTACCTAGTTTTGAGAAATTGGCCGTCAAACAGTTTGAGTCTCACATGTCAAGCTTTTTGCAATTATTGAATAGGCCTATCTTGATAACAACTCGAATAATTTTACAATTTTGATAGAGCAGACTGATCATTTGATTTCTGACTTCATGGTCTTAGTAACTTTAAACTGCAAAAAATGTCAGATAGCACTTTGTAATTCTGAGGTAGCGAAGTGGAGTCCAAGCTAGGACCCCCAAAAAAAGGAACATTTGATCACCGGAATAGATTGGCACCACGCTCGACTGGACTGCTTTGGGGATGAGCTTTGTTTCAGATCCCTTATACCGCATTCTTGAGTGTTTTATTGTCTAGGAAATTTTCAAGGCTCTCTGCGGGTGGTTGGCAGGTGCTTTTGTGTGCTTTTCTCCTTTCCTCTGAAGCATCTTTCGTCCTGATCTCTTTTCCTCCTTTTTTTGGTTTCTTACTCTCAAGTAACATCTCTAATCTTCGGCACTTATAAGAAGTGCCATAAAACACTTACTAAAACTAAAAACAAAAACAGTTACCGTGATAAACGGAAGCCAATAGGGCTTTTCATAAACACTGTGAAGCTGTTACATCGTTGTATAACATTTTTAATGTGTTGCGTTTAAGAATAACACTGACTCGGTTTTTATCTTCTTTTGCGTCTTTCTCTCTTTTTGGTTTTTGTTTGTCTCCCCCCCC